>NC_057802.1:478162666-478466451 GCF_018294505.1 Triticum aestivum | reverse complement strand
TCCGTTTCGTCCGTTTTGCGGTATGACACACCCCTCCCGATCAACAGGACCCCCGTTTCGACCGTAGGAGGTCCGTTTCCTCCGTTTTGCGGTACACCGCACCCCTCCCGATCAACAGGACCCCATTCCGAATGTAGGAGGTCCGTTTTCTCCGTTTTGCGGTACGCCAGGCCTCGTTTCCATCGCCTGTTCCATCCAAGCCCTCCCGATGAACACGACCACGCATTCCGTTTCGACCCAGCCGGTTGGCTCCCACGCCTTCCGTTGCCTCCCGATGAACACGACGCATTCCGTTGCCTCCCCATGAACACGACGCATTCCGTTGCCTCCCCATGAACACGATGCATTCCATTGCCTCCCCATGAACACGATGACGACGCTGTTTCTCCGTTCTGACCCAGCCATGTACACGAGCCCGTGCCGTACGTATGTACACATACGTGGCCGTATTTTCTTTCTTGCACCCTGGTCGCTGTACGTACGTGTACATGCTACGTGCGCGCCTCTACTACGACACATGCGCGCCTCTACATCGACCAGTATGTACGTACACGTTCGCGACCAGAATGACAACGCTACGTACGCTTTGACCAGATGGGTCCTGACTGTCATGCACTTCCTTGCCTGCGAAGATGTAGCTGGTGGGTCCCAGCAGTCAGGGGGGCGAATCGTATTTTTTTTCCCGGACGCACTTCCTTGCGTGCGAAGATGTAGCCGGTGGGTCCTAGCAGTCAGGGGGGCGAATCGTTTTTTTTTTTGCCCGGACGCACTTCCTTGCGTGCGAAGGTGTAGCTGGTGGGTCCCAGCAGTCAGGGGGGTGAATCGTTTTTTTGCCCGGACGCACTTCCTTGCGTGCGAAGATGAAGCTGGTGGGTCCCAGCAGTCAGGGGGAAACGTTTTTTCCGCGAAATACAGTGGCCCATCCGGTGGGTCCCAGCTGTCAGCTGGAGGAATCATTATTTTCCGCGTAATCAGGAGGCACTTCCTTGCTGCGGCCGTGGACCCAGCTGTCAGCCTCTCCATGTACAGTCCATGTCCGATGGAAGTTGTTCCTTGAACACGTTGACCAGGCCGCGCCGAGAGCACCATAGCGGTGGACGACGGTGAGGCCTAGGAAGGGGACGACACGGAGCCGGGGAAGACGCGGCAGTGGAAGCTCGCGCGGAGAGGAGTACGAGGGTTCACTGGTTCGGCTGCAGTGTGAGACTGCCGTCGCCGCAGGGCCTGGCCAGCGGTGGGAATAGTAGGGGGCGGTGAGGCCTCCGCGGTTGCATAGCCGGCCACAGGAGGCAGGAGCATGCGGCACGACCGGCGCTGCTTTGGGCGGCTGGAGCAAGAAGACCAAAGGTTGAAGAAGCACTACGGTCGTTAGATGGACATCGTACGGTCACTGGAGCTAGAATCGTTCATATTGACTAAGTTGACAAAGCCCTCCATCCCCGTCAACTTAGTTGGCCCACAAGTCATCCTCCCACTATGGTGGGTCCTAGCTAGCAGGGGGTATTCATTTTTTTGTGCGTAATAAGGAGGCACTTCCTTGCGTGCGAAGATATAGCTGGTGGGTCTGACATGTCAGCGGGGGGAACGTTTTTTCGTGAAATATAGAGGCCCTTCCGGTGGGTCCCAGCTGTCAGGTGGAGGAATCATTATTTTGCGCGTACAGTCCACGACCGATGGATGTCGTTCGTTGACCACGTTGACCAAGCCGCGCCGAGAGCACCATGGCGGTGGACGACGGCGAGGCCTAGGAAGGGAACGACACGGAGCCGGGGAAGAGTCGGCAATGGTTGCCCACGCGGTGGGGAGTACGATGGTTTACTGGTCCGGCTGCCATCGCCGGAAAATAACAGGAGGTGTGGGTGAGTAGAGGAATGGCCTGGCCAGCAATGAAGTAGGGTGGGGCGGTGCGGCCTGTGCGGCAGCACAGCCGGCCACGGGAGGCGGGAGCAGGTAGTCCCACCGGAGCTGGTTTGGGCGGCTGGAGCAAGAAGATCAGATATTGAAGAAGCAGCACGGCCGTTGGATTAACATCCAACGGTCACTGCTGCTAGAATCGTTTGTGGACTAAGTTGACAAAGCCAAAGTACACGTCAACCTAGTAGACCCACAAGTCAGCGTCCAAATCTGTCCCAAACAGCATACAGCCCGAAATTTCTAGCCAGATTCAAATTAATTTTAAATCTAAATATACCTTAATTTAAATTCAATGAAATTTTACCCGCACAAAAACAATGAAATTGAAAATATCAAAATCCGAAAGAAAACAGTATTTTGGAACTAATTGCCTGTTTGCTGTATTTTTCATTTTACAGCCCATTTATTATTACTTATAGCCCATTTCTTATTACTTATAGCCCATTTTCTGGGCAAAATGCATCCCTCCTCGTCTTGAAAGATTTTCGGCCCAGCAGGGCGTAGAAAAGCAAGTAGGCCTACGTTGGTTATTCTGCAAAAAACAAAATAGCTGGCTAGCCATTTTCAGAAAGGAAAAAAACAAACTGAGCTGGTCATGTGCTAAACATATGAAATAAAAGCCTGGGCTAGACGGGCCACAGGTCCCGCACAACCCAGTTGATACCCTTCTCCGTCCCAAAAAAACAAAATTACTGCGCGCTGCTGGGTCCCTACTGTCATCCTCACCATGTACAGTCATCTCCTTATTCCTCTCGGTTGTTGACCATGTTGACAACACCGGAGGGCGGCGCTGCGGCGAGCGAACCAAGGCGGAGGATGATGGTGAGGCCTCGGACGGGAACGAACAGGAGCCGGGGAAGATCACAGCCAGCCGTGGGAGGCGGGAGCAGGCGGTCCCGCCAGCGCTGGTTTGGCTTTGGCGGCTCGAGGAAGAAGAGAGTGAAGAAACACGACAGATGTTGAATGTCAATCCAACGGTCAAGGTTGGCACAATCATTTGTTGACTAAGCGGACACCAAGTAGCATACTTTTTTATATATAGGAAGAAAACTGCGAGGAAAAGGCGTTCGTTTGCCGTCCTCCTCACAGGGAACGTTCACCACATAAGTGACTAGCACCCTTGGTTTTCAACCGAGAGGTCTTGGGTTCGAGTCCCAGGAACTCTCAATTTTGTCCTCCTTCCTTCCTCGCAAAAAAAGGGAAAGAAAATCAAAGACTTGGGAAGGCGTATAGAACAAGCTAGTGTACCAGTAAAGAGATGTTGCCGAGTTTTAGAAAAAAGAAAGACGTGATCCTGTAGCTGGTTCGAATCCAAACCTAGACTATGACTCTATATGGTGCCATGCTACTCTGCAAGTAATGAAACTGAGATATCCAACGTTCGCTTCTCCTCTTCTCTACTTACTCTGCCTAGCATCAGAAGCTCTGGCCGCAGCAACCATGTCCGCTGGCTACTCGTCCACCTGCTCTTCAGCAGGCAACAACTGGATATGCGCCAAGTCGCCACCCGTACCATCGCCTGTGGGTCTCATCACACCCCCGCCGGCACGCGCACCGCAGCCGATTGCTCATCCCAACCCACTGCCGTTGGTGTGGTGCCACTGCTGCAAATCACGCAGAGTCATCCGTCGCGTCTCAACCACAATCCGCAACCCTGGCCGAGTCTTCTACAAATGCCCGAATCATGGGGTAATAATATGTTTAAGTGTTGTTCTGCTGCTTTCAGTTGCTGATTTTTTTAATAGTTTGGTTGATGATCTTCCAATTTGATTCGTGCAGAAAAGGGAAGATTCGTGTGATTTGTATTTCTGGGAAGTTGCTGATGTGGGGGAATGCAACTACACTGATTATTTGGTTAGCCGAGGAATCCCAATACCAGTTGGTTGGGGTGTTGGACAAGTAACTGAAGGAACGGCAGAAGAGGAAGATGCAGAGCAGAAGGTTAAAGATGCAGTTCCTCTGATCATGGCCAAGCAACAGCTGCTGAACGACCTTGACAGCAATGAGGAGATGAAAGAGCTTGTGAAGATAATGGGCAAAATCGATGTGCTCTGTAGGATGATTGTCTCTTTATTTGCAGTGTATGTAGCACTCGTGATGTATTCAGTGGCTACGACATGAGTACTTTGCTGAAACTAGTAATGAATGAAACCTGTGTAGCAGGCTGGGCATAGTGTTGTGAACATCTAATGATTTCTATTAACAGAAATCAGGGGGTATCCCCTTTTGCTCATATAAATAAATAAATAGCAGAGGCCCTGTCGGGTCAGCTTTGTTCTCATTCGAAGACGTCGAGCAAATTGCAGTCCAACAGCAAACTATGTCATCAAATTCAAGTTTCACAGCCAAATATGAGTACAACTAAACAACAATGTCATCATGTTTTAGTTGTCATACAATCACCAAACACAAATCAGCATACATAACAAGTGATGTTCTCACAACAAAATACTAAACAACATGTTCATCAGGTTTCAGTTGTCATAGCAAACACAATTTCACATAGTAGATAAAAAAACGTCTTCTGACAGGCAAATACGACAAAAGCAATGTAATCATCATCCGCAGCAGCAGCGTCAACATCTTCGCCATGTGTATTAGTCTGAATCGTAATTCCCCATGGTGTCATCTTCTTCTTCGTCCTCAACGTCCTCGAACGTTGGCTTCTTCTTGATCAACTCTTGTATGTCCACAGCACGACAAGCAATCTTTTCGCCGGGGTCATTGACGTGATGGTTCTCAAAGATATTAGGAACATCTGTGTTATCTTGTACATCAGGAGTAGTGTAAGCATCATCTTGTTGTGCAACTTCATTAAACGAATTCCTCTGCTCAAACCTTTGCAATACTCTCCAGTCATCGCTACGTGCAAATGTGTCTTCCAAGAAAAATATCTGTGTTGCTTGATTTGCCAAAATAAAAGGCTCGTTGGTCTGGTACGCCGCCTTGACATTGATGGATTTGAAATAATCATCAGCTCTGGGTTTTGCGATCCTGGAAAACAGGTTATACCAACGACAACACAACAGAACCACACACCAATGATCCTCGAAACTGGAGATATACTGCAACTGAACAATGTCTGTTATGTTAGCATACATTTCAGTTGTCTCGTTGTCATACGTATCCATGCTCATGATGGCACTATTTTGTGTCTTCCTGCCTTCGTCTCGTGCAAGGGTGTTGTAGCGCATATCTCCAACAACGCAAGATTCATAATGTCTTACCCGAGTATCAGGACCCATTGCTAGTGAGTAAAGGGCATCATCAACTGTCTGCCCATCCTGCCGCATCTTCTTAACCTATGGTTAGAAAATAGACAAGCTGATCATCTTATGTACTCAATATATTAAAAAAACTGACAGTGCACTTCAAAAGCTTACATGGTTCTTGAACCATTTCGCAAATCCTGCCATAACCAGTTTGTCAATGTTTCTTGGATTTTGCGGCAGTAACTCCTCTTTGTAGATGCTTCACAACATAGTGATCGCGTCAAACATCTAAATATATAAGAATGTGCTGCAAGTTTAGTAGATTACGATGTATAAGCTGCAGTACTGCACTTACTTGACATAAGGTAGTATCTCAGGACAGTTATTCAACACATACCATACCATTTTGTCCAAATCTTTAGGTTTTTCCTCTTGTCGACTCTTCCCTGTAACTCGAACAGAATAATCAAGAACATTGTGCCCGGGATTGTCTTCACCCACCTCTTTGCTAAGCTGATTAGCTGTTTCAATGTATTTTGAGCAGAATGTCAACGCTTCTGTAGCAATGTAGGCCTCTGCAATGGAACCCTCGGGTCTAGCTCTGTTCCTAACATAGCCCTTGAAAGTGCCTAGCCGCCTTTCAATAGGGTACATCCAGCCATACTATACTGGACCTCTAAGTAGTGCCTCATTAGGTAGATGAACAGCCAAATGCACCATCACATCAAAGAAGGCTGGAGGATATATCTTCTCAAGGTCACATAGGATAGTTGGTATCTTGTCTCTAAGACGCTCCAAAGCATCTATCCTGATATTCCTACTGCAGAGTTCCCTGAAGAATTGTCCCAACTCTGCAACTACTCTGTATAAGTTAGGGCGGCCCAATCCTCTAAGGATAACAGGTAAAACCCTTTGAAGTAGGACGTGGCAGTCATGAGTTTTCAACCCTTGTACCTTGTTTCCGTCTGCACTAACTCTCCTTTCAGGGTTGGAAGCAAATCCATGTGGGAATCTCACACGTGACAGGACCTCGCAGAATTATTTTCTTTTTACCTTGTCCAAGACGTACACAGCTGGTGCCATATCCCGTGGTTTACCTTCATCTTGCACCTGCAAATCCTTTCTGATACCCAGGTGTGTCAAATCAATCCTAGATTTTAAGGTATCTTTCGTCTTGCGTTCAATATTAAGAAGTGTGTCGATAATGCTGTCACATATATTTTTCTTGATGTGCATCACATCAAGATTATGCCGCAGATCCAAATCTTTCCAATACTCCAAGTCCCACAAAGTGGACCTGCGGGTAAACAATAATCTCTCTTCTACCATGCCACGCTTCCTTTTCCCGCTACCATTACCAGGATGGTTTCCTGGTGTAATATGCCTGACCTTCTCTAATTCCACTTGCAACTCATCGGCGGTGAGCCTCTTTGGCGCATCACGGTTTTAATGCTTTGCATTGAACACATGTCTTCGGTATTTTCTAGGATGAGGCTTGTCCTTGGCAAGGAAACGGCGGTGTCCAATGTAACGGATCTTGCTAATATTGCGTATGACAGCGGATTCCTGTCACAGCGAACACATGCATTGTAACCATGTGGCGTTCGCCCTGACATAGTGCCCAAAGCCGGATAATCATGGATGCACCAAATTATAACAGCACGCAGAAAGAAATCAGCAGGTGGGCTGCTATATAGGTCTCGAGTGAGAATACCCTTCCATAGCTGTTGAAGTTCCTCCACAATAGGCTCCATGAACAAATCAAAATCCTTTCCAGGACTTTTTGGACCTGGGATGAGCAAGGCCATCATGTAGTTTGATTCTTTGGTGCAGACATTTGGAAGCATGTTGTAAGGGATAACAAGCATTGGCCACATGCTATATGTGGCGCTCTGGTGGCCAAATGGGTTAAATCCATCTGAAGCTAAGCCAAGTCTAATGTTTCTCGGGTCAGCAGCTAACTATTTGTGTTTATCATTGAAGCTTTTCCACTCACTACCATGAGATGGATGGCTCATTACATTCTGATCTCTGTACTCCTGGTTCCTAGAATGCCACAGTACATCCTCTCTTGTTTCAGCATCATGAAACAACCTCTGCAATCTTGGTGTAATTGGAAAATGTCTCGGAACAGAACATCTTGATTCCAACTGCACGAAGGAATCCTCTTCACAGCATCGCCATCTTTCCATCTTGATGATTTGCATTTCGGGCATTCACTTAAGTTGGCATAATCCTTCCGGAACAGAACACAATTATTCTTACAAACATGGATCATATCATATCCAATTCCAACTGCACGAAGGAAATTCTTCATTTTACTGTAGGTGTGTGGCAGCTCAGACGCATCTGGGAAAGATTTGCGGAAAGCAGCCAACATCGCATCGAATGATTTGTTGGTCATCCGCTCAGATGTCTTCACCTGAAGAAAGGTGACCATAGCTGAGAATACTGACAGCTTATTTCCTGGGGTGACAGCAACGTTGCATTGTTCCAACATGCGGGCCCACCGTTTTTCTTCTGCAGGTGAAAGTTCACGGAATGCACGAGCATTTCGTAGCATTGTTTCAATGTTGGTCAAACTCACTGGCTCCGCCACCACCACCTCCTCCTCCTCTTCCACCTGAGCATCAGGCAGATCAAGATGGTGATCTGCTGCTTCCACGTAGTCAATAACATTGACGTTCACAGCTTCACCATGATGAACCCACCTAGTATATGTGACCGACATCCCATACAAGTGTAGATGATTTTGCACAGTTGACTGGGGTCTTGTAACTGAATTCATACAACTGCTACACGGGCAGAGCACATCTGATTTCGGACCACCGTACTCAGCTCTGATAAAGTTCATGAAGTTTTCAACCCCCTCGACATATGCAGCGGAGAATCTTCGAGCAGAAGTTATCCAAGTCCTGTCCATCTGTTAGACATACAAATTAGTTCTTCTACTAGATATTACAGGAAAAACATATATGCTTTTTTATGAAGTCCAGAAAAAAATACCTAGGTCGATGTCTAAAGCTATGGCAAGATATTTGGACGAGCAGATCTAAGTAACGAAATATATGTAAAGCTAATTCAGCAAACAGATTTGAGTGCCAAATTATGGCAGGCTGTTTCAGCAGTCAATGAGGCCGAGCACACAGCCATCGAACTATCGAAGGCCATCGCAGCAACAAAGATCGAGTATAAAACGGTGTAGAGCTATTTCACCTAACAGATTGGCTACTAGACCATGGCAATCTACGTCACAATAAATATATGGCAGGATATTTTAGCAACTAATCGGCCTTGGCATGCCATCTCAGCTAAGCAGATTGAGTGCAGAACAGGGCAAGGAAGCTTCTTAAGCAGAGCATATTGACAGTAAACTACTTCGGCAAACAGTGAGATTAATAGCGTCTATCAGCTAACATTCAGCGCTACACCGACATGAACGGGGCCTCAGTCTAGAATGCGCGTACCGTGGGAGAAGCTGACCGCCGTGCGTCTCCACACGAACGTCGCCAGCGGTGGCGGCGCTGACCGCCGTGCGCCTCCACAAGAACGTAGCCAGAGGTGGCGGCGCGGCTAGAGGACGGCAGTCTACGAGAGCGTACTGTGGGAGCGAGAGGATCGCCGAACCGCGGCGCCGACGTATCGGCGCGGCGGGGAGGGCGGCTTTGGCGGAGCGAATGGAGTGGAGGGGGACAGGGGGGAGGGGGTTTGGGGAATATTATTGGCTAGTTGGCCGAAGGGCGGTTGAATCGGATTTGGGGGGAATTTTTGGGTGTGGGGGGGAGGATTTCGCGCGGTGGGCCGGGGGAGTTTGGCGCATGGTCGGTTTCTCCAAGTGCAGTCCCACGTGTCAGTGAAGAGGCAAGCCGAAGCGCGTTCCGTTTGCGTGAGCCGTGTGCAGGACCGAACGTGTGTGGGGTGCAATGCGACCGCGACAGGAGTGATGTGAGTGTACCGCCTTTTTTCCTTTTAAACTAGGTGCTTCGCCCCCTCAAAAAAAATTGTTGCTTCGCGCGATCCATCGATACTACTACTAGTAATCCGGTAATCCCGACTAAAACGGCGCGGCCGGGTCTTTTCCCGCGCGATATGCTGGGAGGTTGGCTTAGTTGGGTTTTTTAGGACGAGTAATGCTACACCTACGTAATCCCAGTTACGTAATTAACGTAATGTGAAACGTGTGAGCTGTTGATTGTAGATTGGGGGAGGGAGGGGCCCACCACCATGAAAATCAGGGGAGGAGAGAGAGAGGCAATTTACGTTAACCCTTTCGTAGGTTCCCGTAGATGTAGAAAGATGTGAAATGCGTGAATGTGTAGTGGACGTACTATTGGAGTGCCTAAGATAATTTGTGTATGTATAGACCCTATGTGTTTATTTTACTTCGCATGTTAGATTTGTCTCGGTTCAATAAAAAGCAGAGTTGGTGATGATGGTGTGCCTGTCATCCTGCAATATAGGCCGTCCGATCTATATCTAACGGATAGGAAGGAAACTATGACAATTTACCCGCACTCCTCTCCACATTTGCAGATAAGGCTTTCCCTCGTTCATCCTTTTCTCCCACAAGATCTTGATCTTCCGTGCAACGCACGGGCATCTTGCTAGTACTCCTACAATATGTATATTATTGTGAAAGTTCATATACACCGGCCGAGATTAATGCAAACACGGCAGATTTTCATTACATTTCGAACTTTTATAGGACAGAAAAATAAAAGAAACCCGACCCTAAACCTATTTACGGCGGCGACCGACGTCCTCCATCTGCGATCTCTATGTATGGGGGCGGGGTTCAAGACCCGTGAAGTGAAGGTGCGGTCTCCGGCGAGGAAGAGTAGAACACGGGATACGGACCGGCCAGTTGGCACACCATGCCCTGCCGCCTCCCATGCCCTACTCATCCTCGGAGGAGTCCCCGACCTCGGCGGTGCCGGACGTTGGACGGCGGCAAGTAGGACGCGTGGCTGACGGGGCTCCCGTCGTCGGCCGCCAGCGTGGCCACCGCTTATGCTGTCGCGTCCGCGTCCGGCTACGCCGCTATTGCGTCGCAAGAGGCGACTTGAGCGAGGGTGGCGACCTCGAGCTTCATCCTCGAAGACAAGCTCTCCCGCAGAGTGTTCGCACTTGCGGTCATGGCGGATGTGGTGCCAGGTAGGAGGAGGATGTGCTATGGTGTGGAGGTTAGCTGGGCGTTGCCGCTTTAAGTAGCGCATTCCGGTGTGGCCTAGCGTCCGGGTGCGTCATTAAGTCGCCGGAGTTGGTTCCTCGGGCACCGAGCCTCTTAACGACGACATACGAACGGACGGCATGAATGCGGGCAGCTGGCGCCGGCTGGGAATGCACCACGTGACGGCGCGAGGGACGAGGGTTTTGGTGTGCCAGGGTAGTCAGCTGCAGTCATGGCAACGTTGGAGATGCTCTTTGCTCACATGCGATCCCCGCATGTCATTGAAAAAGCAAGACGACCCGGCATGGTCTCAGGTCCAGAGGATGCAGTTGGCCGCGCTAAACCACTCCACGGACGCGTCGCGGCGCCCCGTTCATCCTCGACGAGCCGGGTGTTGGGGTGTGTTTGGATTGTGGCCAAAGTGCACCTTACCAAAATTTTGGTCATGACCCAAAGATTGGTCTTTGTTTGGATGGTTGCCATTTTTTTGGCATGCCAATGAACTCTAGCCAACTCTAGTTCATTTTTCTTGCCAATGTCGGCCAAATCATGGGCAACCAATACCTCAACCAAAATTTTGGTCATGACCCAAAGATTGGTCTTTGTTTGGATGGTTGCCATTTCTTTGGCATGCCAATGAACTCTAGCCAACTCTAGTTCATTTTTCTTGCCAATGTCGGCCAAATCATGGGCAACCAATACCTCAACCAAAATTTTGGCTACCCAATGCTTTGATGGGGCAACCTTGGGCACAAACCAAACATACCGTTGGTCGTGCCACAGCACTAACGCCACCCTTGGCACACTGAAACCGACCGTGTCTAGCGACGATATGAGCGTGTCGCTCACCGCGGTCGCCGTGTCCAGAGGCGATGCTGGAGCTGCGCCCCATTGTTGGCCCCAACGACCCACATGAACGGTTGTCGGTGGCGAGGAGGTCGTGGGCCAGCTCCTCCATTGGACTAGTCTGCGCTACGTCGTCCCGACGGGTGTGCCCCACATGTCGGTTTCCCTGTTTTCCCGGCCATATTCGAGCGTCAGTGCTCCGCGTTGCGCATTAGGCCTTTCACTATGTAGGCCAAGCGAGACAACTTATTGTTTATTTGAGCCGTTCAAGTATAATCATGTGGCATTTGCTTATTTCTCATTCCTCTCCAACCCTCTTCTCCATCGATCATGTCGCCCTCCAGTCGAGTCCATCATCCCGCATGCCTCATTTGAACATTCCGGAGTATCATTCGCATGTACCCACCCTAGTCCTCTTTCAATAGATCTCCGGACCCCGAGATGAAATCGAGAGGAACGAGTGGGGGCACGTGATACCTAAGGCGGATTCAAAATTTTGAACCGGTGATCATAGCATCCGCAAATCATATATAAAGGTATTCAATGTTCGTTTTTTGAACGTACAATATACTCCCCCTATCCTTTCTAGTTTACATATAAGTTTTATGTGTAGTCAAAGTATCTCTACTTTGATCAAAAAGGTATCAACATTCAACAACGCCCATCAATATTGTTAGATTCGTAATATTTGTACTCGAGATGGTTTCCAATTTGACTATTGACAAGATTAATAGTACATGAGAGGGGGAGGGACGTCGGTGCTCTCAACTGCGGTCCCACAAGCGAGCGAAAACGCAAGACGAAGCGCGTTCCATTCGGTGAGCGACGTGGAGGGTCCAGCGTGCCGGGCTGCAACGCGAACGCGACAAGAGCGATGTACAGTCAAAACCGATTGACCGGTCGTCACCGGAACCACTATTCACACCAGAACCTTCGCTGCTCGGCCTACGCCAGCCACTGCCCTAAAACCACACCAAATCTCCAGCCCATTCCCGCACCTTTCGATCCCCTAGCCCGCTTCAAGCGTCCCCTAGTTCGCCGGAAAGCCATGGTGCGCCGCAAGATCACTTACTACAAGATGCTGACGCCGGAGCGCCGCGCAGAAATCGCGGCGGCGGTCGGCGCCACAGACCTCCGTTCCCAAGCTCGCTTTGCGGCGGGCCAATCCCCGAGTTCTCTGGAGCCAAGCTACGAGGAGGAGGAAGCCGATCCAATGTTCATGGCGGAGGTCGCGGCGCAGAAGGCCCCCGATGGGTATGAGACGATGGACGTCGACTTCGTGCCGGCGTCCGAGTCCCCCATGGTGCAGGCGGACCAGCGGTTCAACATGGCGATACTAAAGGAGGACCGGGAGGCAGAGGCTCAACTCGACGCGGAGCGCGCGCATGCCGCTGCCATCGAGGCTCTCCTGCAGGCGGAACCGGATGTCGTGGATGTGAACCGGGCGGCGGAGGCTCAACTTGAGGCGGAGCGCGCGGATGCCGCTGCCATCGAGGCCCTCCTGCAGGCGGAACCGGACGTCCTGGACTTGAACCGGGCGGCAGAGGCTCGACTCGACGCAGAGCGCGCGGATGCCGCTCTCATCGACGCCCTCCTGCAGGCGGAACCGGACGTCCTGGACTTGAACCGGGCGGCGGAGGCTCGACTCGACGCGGAGCGCGCGGATGCCGCTGCCATCGAGGCCCTCCTGCAGGCGGAACCGGACGTCCTCGACTTGAACCGGGCTGTGCTCTCGTCCGTGCAGAGCGCCCGCACGCTCCGCTTGAACGAGTAGCTGGAGGCCGAGGACAACCACGGTGCGGAGACACACGTCGGCAGCGACGGCTGGTTCGCGCCGGCAGCCAAAGACGACGAGGCCGTCTCTTTCCGCGAGCAGTGATAGTTTTTCTTTATGTTGTTGTTTTTATGGATCTTTTGCTGTGTAAAAACATATATTTGTTATGCAAGTCGCCTGACTTGGGTCAGTCTACCATTTCAGGCGGTTGGATGAATATCCTACGTCTCCTAACCCTTCTTTCCTTCTTCCTCACCTCTTCTTCTTCCCCAACAGACCACCGCACGGGCCGTACGGATACTCCCCAACATGCGGTTGGATAAACATACTCTATGAACGAAAATTATGTGTCAGCGATAGGATGGCTGAGTTTGGTTTGTTCACATGCGACAGCACGTGTCAGTGAGGGTGCGTTCCCTTGGTTGGGTTTGCGGCGTGCAGGAGCGACTGTGTGAGGGTGCGGTGCGACCGCGGCGTGCAGGAGCGACCGTGTGAGGGCGGTGCGACGCGACAGCCGTGCGCAAGTGTACCTCCTTCTCATTTTGAAAACTTTAGGCAAGCTTGGCAAAAATGTGTGGCGAAGTTTGGCAATGCAAGGCCTAGACCCAAACAGGATAAGTACGTACGTACTAGGAGTACTAGTGTTAAAAAAGAAAGGCGGGGTTTTCCTTCGCGGGATTTAATCGATACAAATCCTCGTTTCACGTGTCAATTAATGCGTATTTTTTTCTCCAAAGACCAAAGAGCTAACCATCTCACTCCTCATCGCTTGATTAATGCAGCGCCATGCAAACCAACCTTCTCACTTCCGCATGCATGCAGGGGATATTAATGTCCTTGGTTGCTAACCCCATCAATTTTGCCTCGATTAGTGTTAGTGGCCCTTTGCAAATTGTAATTTTGATATACTGGCCTTGTGTACAAAAAAATGGAGGTAGTAACTATATTTGACTTCCTTCCCCATTGCGGTGACGTCGACGATATCTTTTTTTGGTGGTTTGGCGAAGTGCGTTCGACGGAGAACACCATTGAGGGAGACCACGGTAAGTCGTTCGCAAGTGCCGCCTGCAAGCCGAGACAACCGCCTTATTTGCATCCAGGAAGTCCTTTACTAGTACTACTAGGAGTACTAGTGCGGTGAGATGGTTTCTCGAAGAAGACGATGGAGAAGCGGAGTCAGCGAAGAGTGAAATGATGGTTGCTTCGTCCGTGCTTTTGTGATTTGACGCCTCACTGCTTTGTGATTTGTGATAGAAGGGACAGGGGAGTAGACTCTGTGCTCTATACTGTACTACATGCGTCCAAGCATGGGAGAAAGAGGAGAGACGTTGCATTTTTCTATTCCTTCAATCAATCAATCAGGGAGCTTCGGTTCCATCTTTTTGGCTTTGGCAACACCGTCCACAATGGTTCCCACGATGCCAAAAGCTATTTTCACATTTGGCTACACATTGTGGATGCCCTTAACCGTACCACTTGGTTTTGCTCCTGTGTGCTATCTATACAAATCTCAATTATATTGATCTAAAAAATTATAGAATCAAGATTAGTAAAAAGGAGGTGATTTTGCCGCGCGGATGGCGGGGGAGGTTTCTTATTTGAGCAATGCTACATCCACGTAATGGTTTACGTAAAGTTACGAACTGATGTGATGTGGGACTATTTGATTGGATTAAAGGAGAGGATTAGGCCCACCCCACCTGAAAATCAGGGGGGCATATATAGATTAGATGGAAAGTATACGTAGCAGCTACGTAGCCCTTTGTAAGTCTAGGATTAGGCTTCTTATTTTCGGAGGACGTTGTCCTGGCGGTTTGCTAACATGCGGTCCCACGTGTCAGTGCTTTACCAAGCCGATCCGCGTCCCACATGAGGCAGAACAACGGCAGAAGCAACACGTGGTTAAGTTGAAGAAGATGAGGGAGAAGCGGATTCAGCAACGAGTGAAATGATGGTTGCTTCGTCCCTCCAACTTAACTGCGGGAAAGGTGCAGCTTTGTGATTTGACGCCTCATTGCTCATTACTACGCCGGCGCCATGACTGGGGTGCTTCACCCCGGCTGCTCTGCACTGTATTCCGGTATGGCACGTGGACCCGGTAGCTTGATGTCCCACATGTCGGCGAAAGGGACTAGAAGATTTATGAAAGCGAGCGCTCCACTCTTACGACGGAGGAGTAGACGACACGACGGCCCAGTGAACTGTCACTTGTAGTACTGTATAGTACTATAGTTTTGCTGTTTCGCACGATCCATCGATACAAACCCGATTAAACAGGAAAGGGCGGGATTTTTCCCGCGCGGTAGATGATACTGGCCATACATTTCAAAGGCAATTTTAATGTATGCAAACTGAATAATTATAAGTAACAATATGATATCTAGTAAAACTAAAAACACATATGATTTATTGTGTTAGAGTGTAGTAGTAGTGCTGTATTGCATAGTTGTTAGATGTAACATGCGAGAACGTGTAGAGATGTAGTTTTGGAGGGCCTACAGAGAGAAAAGCGTAATACGGTCACCGAACTTCAGAATAAGCTGATTACGGTCACTATATACGTTTTGCGGTGATTATACGGTCACTTGCTCATAGTTCAGCATCGGATTGCACTCTGTTGACCGGCCAAATAGTCTGCGTGGCGCCATGTTGACTAGTTAAATTGACCACGTTCCTTGTGGGTCCCACCTGTCAGTTCGCATAGGCAAAAGGTCAGATAAACACAAATTTACGCAGGCGCGACAAGGCTCCAACCCGTGCGCGGGAATCACCTGGTTGTGTATGTGTCTGTCAGGGCCTGATGTGTGCGCATGCACGTGTAGGTTGAGCACTTGAGCGTGAGAGTGTGTGTTGGTCGTGTGGTGTACTGGTGTGTGCATGCATGCGTGCGTGTGTGCGTGTGAGTGTTGCGTGCGTGCGTGTGAGTGTTGCGTGCGTGCGTGGCTACGTGTGTACGTGTGAGTGTTGCGTGCGTGCGTGGGTGCATGTGTTTGTGTGAGTGTTGCGTGGATGCAGTTCGTGTGCATGCGTGCGTGTGTGTATAATCACCACACCAGCTCCTGTGTGTTAAAACAGACGGCTCAGCATACCAATACAAGGCCACCTTGTCCGCTGTGCCCGCGGTCATGACTTCGAACCACCGTCCAAATATTTTTTTGTCGTTTGTTTTCATTCTTACTAGCAAGATGCCCGTGCGTTGCACGTAACATCAAGATGCATTTGTATGACTTGTTTATCTTGTGAGAGAAAAGGATGAACGAGGGAAGGCCTTATTTGCAAATGTGGAGAGGTGTGTGGGTACCTTTTTGCAAAATTGCCATAGTTTCTTTCCTATCCGTCAGATATAAATCGGACGGCCTATATTGCAGGATGGCAGGCACACCATCATCACCAACTCTGTTTTTTATAAGAGTGTATTTTATGTATTTTATAAGAGTGTAGATGTAGAGTAGATACAAGTCGACAGGTGGGCACGATGGTAGTGAGATAATGTGATGCAACACTAGAGGTGCCACGTGGAGCGTTTAACTGGTCAACTAGTCATGTCATGAGCAAATACAGAGTTGTACGGTGAGCCCGTGACTGTATAATAACCACTAAACGTAAATGGTGACCGTAATGAGTGGATTCTGAAGTCCAATGTACGTATCGTGCTTTCGCTTCAAATACAATGATCGTCATTGCATATATCGCGAGAGAAAGATGAAACATGCGTGAATTTTCTGGGGGCTTACTTTTAGAGGACCTGGAGATAGTTTTGTGTGCATACGTGAAAGGGGCGTACAGGGGGGTATGCGATGGAGAGAGAGATGCTCTTCGTTTCTCTTTATTATGACTAACTTTGTATATAGTATAAAAATATACAAATTCACAGTGCGGAATAAATATCATTGTGGGCACCATGCAATGCAAATTAGCGTTCGTACTCCTCCATATAACTTTGTAATGTTGTATATATGTAGAAACTCTAAAATAATTTTTTGGCCACACTTTATTCAAAAGGAATGTTGTATGCGAAATAAACGTGAAGAGAGGGCTTTTTAGATCAATGGGGTACGTGATGTAACATGTGTGAATGTGTAGTTGATGCATTTGGCGGGGCCTAGAGAGGTATGTGTGTGTATTACGTATTCGAGAGAGGCATGGATAGAGGGGCCGACGGGGGGGCGTGGGAGAGATAGCACGAGAAATGAGAGTGGTCTAGAGAGAGAGACGAATATGACGTCACGACAAGAGATTCCATTCCCTTGAGTGTGTATATGCAAGGGGGGAGGGAATAGAGGCACCAGGAGAAATTTTCTGTGTGTGTGGTGTTTGTGTTGGTATGTGTGGGTGTGAGAAGATAATGAGACGTGGGGGCAGAGGGTGTGTCACCGCGTGAGGTCCGGTGGGTCGAGGTGAGGCCCTTCGTTCGGTTCCGTCCTGCGCCACATTGGTCGGCCCGTGACGCATTTAGGAAGACCCATGGATGACTAGTCGTACAAGACAAAGATAGCAGAATTGTGAAGGACTCTGTGTCCACTGACAAAGCCGGCTAGGATTTGTAACCCTAGGTTCTCGGACTAAGGTAACCCCTTTATCTCTGATATTACTATTCATCCAACCTAACTTTAAGGGGCATCCTACAGAATGCTCTGCTAGAATCATACTCGTCGATTAGGAAGAGAGGTGTGAGACAATGCGTGAGAGACAGGCGTAAAGATAATGTGCGTACATGAGACACGTAGGCAGGTCCATGTATATAGAAAGGGTCGATGAGGATTGTGCGTGTGTATGTTTGCGAGAGGAAGAGTGCTTGTGATAAAGGTTAGTGAAAACAGTTGTAAATGGTTACGAGAGGGAGGGAGGGTTATATCTAGAGCATGTGTGCGAGAAAGACACCTCGGGAGAGAGTGTGTGAGCATGTGTGAGAGACCACCGATGGAGAGTGAAACTACACGTAAAAGACTGCTCTACACATTGATTAAAGATATAAATTGTATCCAAATATTAGGATGGGATCATGATATTTGCAATTCGCGTAAGGAGCGGTCATTGATCCATCAGACATCTAGATTCTATCGAATTTGAGCATGTCTATGTTATTATTCGACACAATTGATCCACATAGTTAGTATTTTGAACTCCAGACAATGCATCGCTTTAGCAATCGAATATAAACGTGAGTATAGTTCATGTTGTGTGTGTAAAGCACATTATACATACGAAAGTTACACAATGGACATTATAAATAGCTACCTATGAACTAGCATACATTTGAATTCAACTTAAGGTGGTTTAAAAAAATCGAATTCAACATGAAGTCCATTCAATTATTTGAATTTGATATCATGGCATTTGTAAACCATACCTAAATTATGGGGGCACCAATCTTTGCTCTGATTTTGTACATAATAGCATATGTAGTCGTGTACAAAATAGATTCAAATTTAGCTCCTCCATTCCAAAATAATCGTAGTTATAGGATTTTCAAGTGTCAAAATTTCAAAAAGAAGCGGATAATTTAATGAGGTTTTCAAACATACAAGGTCAAATATAACGTTGTCTATTTAGGTCAATCCTCATAGTTCAAGAGTACTCTAAACGTGAATGCTTGTGTTTCAAAATTTCGAACGAAGCGCCAAAAGAGCCTCTACTCGCCCGAAACCGCGTGAGACCAATGTTTGGTAGTACAAGGAAATTACTTTTCTAATAACTCCGACCCGTGAAACCTACCGGCCCGACGTCCAAAGGTCTAAACCGGGGTAGGTTTGTAGCTTCATCTAGACGCCACGCAACCGCATCCGAAAAACATTCATACACAATGGCCGCCTAAGCACACATGCGCGCGGCCGAAATCGCTCCCGCCCACTATTTGGGACACCTGGGATTACCATCCTACCCCCGACCCGCAGTAGGTCCGAAATTTAAGAGGGGGGCAAAGTTTGTACTTTCCCCAAATTTCAAACAAGCGCGTCCCATCTTCTGTTCAAAAAAGCCAAAAACAAGCGCGTCCCAGACCGAAACATGGTTCCCCCCACCCGTCTGATTCCCCATTCGTACTCCGTGGGCGCCAAAACTACCTCTCCACCAGCCGCGAAACCCCGGCGTCCTCCGTCCGCCACCCCATCCCACCCATCAACCGCCGCCCTCCTCCATCACGCCGGAGCCGATACCCCGACGTCGTCGTCCACCGCAACCTCAACCGCAACGCCCTCCACGGCTAGTAGTTGAAGCCGAGGCCGAGCCGTCCGTACCCGAGCCAGTTCAACCACGCCGTCCTGCGCCTCACCGCTGCCGCTCCAACTTCGCCACCCTCCACCGCACCGGAGTTGTTCCTGCTACGCCGTCCTTCGCCGCCTCGGATCTGCTTCCCCTCCGCCGACATACGGCCACGGCAACACAGTCAACAATTTGGCCATGGGTTCGTCCAAGCCTGCACCCTCCAGAACACAGAACATCGGTTTCCCTGGTAAAAAGAAGAAGATCGGCGCGACATGTGGAGGTGACCACACCGGCAACCGAAAAAGGTACTCCTCTTCCCTTATTCGTGCAAATCTTACGTCTCTGCTTGCACGGTATTCATCCCACAGAAGACACTAGTTGACCGCTTCTTCTTGATACTAGATGTTCCTAGTAACTCGCGATGCACAAGGTTTCTCCTCATATACTATTTCACCTTAGCTAGAGGTCCGTCGCCCCCTGAATTTCAATTTCTGGCCAGTTGATTCCCAATTAACGGAAGCATTCCCCGGCGTAACAGGCGCTAGTACGCCTATTACGCCGGGGAAGCAGCGCCTTGGTGTTTATCTTAGGGGCATGTGCGGCCTAGAGCTACTGGCGCCCGATCTGGAGGTCGGCCGGGATTAAAGGGATGGCCTGGGGGCGCTGCCAAGCACGGCGGTGGTGTGAGGTCGATGGGAGGGCGGGGCGGCGGAGGCAGGGGTCTGGGCCGGTGGTCGCTGGCGGTTCGAGAAAGATCGTCAACAGTGACTGGCGGGAGGTAGACGAAGGCCATCTGCCCGTTCCTTATAGATCGGACGGTTCATTAAAAAATCGACTGACCTATTTATTTTCAGTCGACTGTTATCTTAGATATGACCACATGTGGTGGTGTGCTGGAGGAGTACCTGCATTTCCTGTGCTCATATATTACAAAATCATACGGAGTAGAATCTAATTTTGTTTGCCATGCAATGTTGTAGAGCTATCATATGTCTCCTGTCATTTATTTTTCAGCCACCTGCTATCTGCTACTTTTACAGTGCACTAGTTCTGCACACACTTCACCCTTACTCTCACTATTGTGTTTTATGCAAGGGTATTTCAGACTCTGCTGCCATGAGAGAAGCCAAAACAAAAAGAGAGAAGTCGCTCCAGCTTTGTATGCGGGTAGGCAAGACACGTTACAGCGCTATAAAGGATGCAGTGTCAGCAGATGGAGACGGTAAACGTAGCTCTGGAGTTGATGACCTCGCTCGCAATGAACCACCATCCCAGGTGCTTGCTTTAACTTCGCGGTGTCATATGTGGTTGCATGTTCCATATGGTGTCTAGCTTGTATTCGAAAGGCCGAAGTCGGTAAGATAAGGAAAGATATTTTTTTACATGAACCACCATCCAGTGAGCACCAGAAGAAAAATTGCTAGTCAGGGCACTGGCCGAGCCAGTGACAAGCCCAGCAAAGATAGGCATCACCTGGAAGCCAACTAAAAAGCTGCGATGGTGGCGAAGCAGCCCGCCTCCCACCAGGCTCTCAGGTCCTAGATGATCATGCTCACCACTCCAGCCGGATGTCTAGCTTGTATTGCTTCCAATTTGGTTAAATTGCATCTGCTTAGCTTACACATTATACCTTTGAATATGACATACCTTTCTGTTTTTGGTACATACTAGTACATCTGTGTATTAACCATGTTCTTACATCAAACTAATGTTCTTGTGTATCCCTCATCAATCACTTATGACGAGGCAGGCAGGCAAGGGGACTACTCCTCATTTAAAGAATGCAGCGTCAGCCTCCGACATGATTCTCAAGAAACAGAAATGCTAGATGAAGATAGTGAACGTAGCTCTGTAGTTGATTACAGCATTTCCCCTACACTAGCATCGCAGGTGCTTGCTCTAACTTGGCAGCGTGATATGTGGTTGCATGTTGCATATGGTGTCTAGATTGTAATTCTTCCAATCTGGTTAAACTGCATGTGCTAGTCTGCTTAGCTTATACATTATACCTGTTAATGTGACATGCCTTCCTGTATTGAGTACATAGTACTTCTGTCTATTAAGCATGTCCTTACATAAAACTATTGTTTTTTTGTATCCCGCATCAATCAACATGACGAGACACCTTTAGTATATGCAGTGCGTGTTAGGGAACGTAGCAATAATTCAAAATTTTCCTACGTGTCACCAAGATAAATCTAGGAGATGCTAGCAACAAGAGAGAGTAGTGCATCTACATACCCTTGTAGATCACGAGCGGAAGCGTTCAAGAGAACGGGGTTGATGGAGTCGTACTCGTCGTGATCCAAATCACCGATGATCCTAGCGCCGAACAGACGGCACCTCCACGTTCAACACACGTACGGTTGGGAGAGACGTCTCCTCCTTCTTGATCCAGCAAGGGGGGAGGAGAGGTTGATGGAGATCCAGCAGCACGATGGTGTGGTGGTGGAAGTAGCGGGATTCCAACAGGGCTTCGCCAAGCGCTGCGGGAGGAGGGAGATGTGTCACGGGAGGGAGAGGGAGGCGCCAGGGCTTGGGTCCGGCTGCCCTCCCTCCCCCCCACTATATATAGGGCCAAGAGAGAGGGGGGCACAGCCTTGGCCCTTCCTCCAAGGAAGGGTGCGGCCAGGGAGGAGTCCATCCTCCCCAAGGCACCTAGGACGTGCCTTCCCCTTTTAGGACTCTCCCTTTCCCTTATCTCTTGGCGCATGGGCCTCTTGGGGCTGGTTCCCTTGGCCTGTTGGAAATATGCCCTAGAGGCAATAATAAATGGTTATTATTATATTTCTTTGTTCATGGTAATTGTCTATTATTCATGCTATAATTGTATTGTCCAGAAATCGTGATACATGTGTGAATACATAGACCTCAACCTGTCCCTAGTAAGCCTCTAGTTGACTAGCTCGTTGATCAACAGATAGTCATGGTTTCCTGACTATGGACATTGGATGTCATTGATAACGGGATCACATCATTAGGAGAATGATGTGATGGACAAGACCCAATCCTAAGCATAGCATAAAAGATCGTGTAGTTTCGTTTGCTAGAGCTTTTCCAATGTCAAGTATCTTTTCCTTAGACCATGAGATCGTGCAACTCCCGGATACCGTAGGAGTGCTTTGGGTGTGCCAAACGTCACAACGTAACTGGGTGACTATAAAGGTGCACTACGGGTATCTCCGAAAGTGTCTGTTGGGTTGGCACGGATCGAGACTGGGATTTGTCACTCCGTGTGACGGAGAGGTATCTCTGGGCCCACTCGGTAATGCATCATCATAATGAGCTCAATGTGACTAAGGCGTTAGTCACGGGATCATGCATTGCGGTACGAGTAAAGAGACTTGCCGGTAACGAGATTGAACAAGGTATTGGGATACCGACGATCGAATCTCGGGCAAGTAACATACCGATTGACAAAGGGAATTGCATACGGATTGATTGAATCCTCGACACCGTGGTTCATCCGATGATATCATCTTGGAACATGTGGGAGCCAACATGGGTATCCAGATCCCGCTGTTGGTTATTGACCGGAGAGGCGTCTCGGTCATGTCTGCATGTCTCCCGAACCCGTAGGGTCTACACACTTAAGGTCCGGTGACGCTAGGGTTGTAGAGATATATGTATGCGGAAACCCGAAAGTTGTTCGGAGTCCCGGATGAGATCCCGGACGTCACGAGAGGTTCCGGAATGGTCCGGAGGTAAAGATTTATATATGGGAAGTCTTATTTTGGTCGCCGGAAAAGTTTCGCGCTTTATCGGTATTGTACCGGGAGTGCCGAAAGGGGTCCGGGGGTCCACCAAGGGGGTCCACCAGCCCCGGGGGGCCACATGGGCTGTAAGGGGTGCGCCTTGGCCTATATGGGCCAAGGGCACCAGCCCCAAGAGGCCCATGCGCAATAGATAAGAAAGAAGGGAGAGTCCTAAAGGGGGAAGGCACCTCCGAGGTGCCTTGGGGGGGAAGGACTCCCCCCTGGCCGCACCCTTCCTTGAAGGAAGGGGCAAGGCTGCGCCCCCCCCCCTCTCCCTTGGCCCTATATATAGTGGGGGGAAGGGAGGGCAGCAACATCTAAGCCTTGGGCGCCTCCCTCCTCCCCTGCAACACCTCTCTCTCTCTCGCAGAAGCTCGGCGAAGCCCTGCCGGAGACCCGCTACATCCACCACCACGCCGTCGTGCTGTTGGATCTCCATCAACCTCTCCTTCCCCCTTGCTGGATCAAGAAGGAGGAGACGTCGCTGCACCGTACGTGTGTTGAACGCGGAGGTGCCGTCCGTTCGGCACTCGGTCATCGGTGATTTGGATCACGGCGAGTACGACTCCGTCATCCACGTTCATTGGAACGCTTCCGCTCGCGATCTACAAGGGTATGTAGATCCACTCCTTTCCCCTCGTTGCTAGTAGACTCCATAGATGCATCTTGGTGAGCGTAGGAAAATTTTAAATTATGCTACGATTCCCAACAGTGGCATCATGAGCCAGGCCTATGCGTAGTTACTATGCACGAGTAGAACACAAAGAAGTTGTGGGCGTTGATGTTGCCAATTCTTCTTGCCGCTACTAGTCGTTTCTTGTTTCGGCGGCATTGTAGGATGAAGCGGCCCGGACCGACCTTACACGTACGCTTACGTGAGACAGGTTCCACCGACTGACATGCACTAGTTGCATAAGGTGGCTAGCGGGTGTCTGTCTCTCCTACTTTAGTCGGAACGGATTCGATGAAAAGGGTCCTTATGAAGGGTAAATAGAAATTGGCAAATCACGTTGTGGTCATACGTAGGTAAGAAACGTTCTTGCTAGAAACCTACAAACCACGTAAAAACTTGCAACAACAATTAGAGGACGTCTAACTTGTTTTTGCAGCAAGTGCTATATGTGATGTGATATGGCCAGAAGATGTGATGAATGATATATGTGATGTATGAGATTGATCATATTCTTGTAATAGGAATCACGACTTGCATGTCGATGAGTATGACAACCGGCAGGAGCCATAGGAGTTGTCTTTATTATTTTGCATGACCTGCGTGTCATTGAATAAACGCCATGTAATTTACTTTACTTTGTTGCTGAACGCGTTAGCCATAGAAGTAGAAGTAATCGTTGGCGTGACAACTTCATGAAGACACAATGATGGAGATCATGATGATGGAGATCATGGTGTCATGCCGGTGACGAAGATGATCATGGTGCCCCGAAGATGGAGATCAAAGGAGCATGATGATATTGGCCATATCATGTCACTATTTGATTGCATGTGATGTTTATCATGTTTTTGCATCTTATTTGCTTAGAACGACGGTAGCAAGTAGGATGATCCCTTATAATAATTTCAAGAAAGTGTTCACCCTAACTGTGCACCGTTGCGAAGGTTCGTTGTTTCGAAGCACCACGTGATGATCGGGTGTGATAGATTCTAACGTTCGCATACAACGGGTGTTGACGAGCCTAGCATGTACAGACATGGCCTCGGAACACACGCAATACACTTAGGTTGACTTGACGAGCCTAGCATGTACAGACATGGCCTCGGAACACGGAGGACCGAAAGGTCGAGCATGAGTCGTATAGAAGATACGATCAACATGGAGATGTTCACCGATCTTGACTAGTCCGTCTCACGTGATGATCGGACACGGCCTAGTTGAACTCGGATCATGTTTCACTTAGATGACTAGAGGGATGTCTATCTGAGTGGGAGTTCATTAAATAATTTGATTATATGAACTTAATTATCATGAACTTAGTCTAAAATCTTTACACTATGTATTGTAGATCAAATGGCCCACGTTGTCCTCAATTTCAACGCGTTCCTAGAGAAAACCAAGCTGAAAGATGATGGCAGCAACTATACGGACTGGGTCCGGAACCTGAGGCTCATCCTCATAGTAGCCAAGAAAGATTATGTCTTAGAAGCACCGCTAGGTGAAGCACCAATCCCTGAGAACCAAGACGTTATGAACGCTTGGCAGCAGCGTGCTGATGATTACTCCCTCGTTCAGTGCGGCATGCTTTACAGCTTAGAACCGGGTCTCCAAAAGCGTTTTGAGAAACATGGAGCATATGAGATGTTCGAGGAGCTGAAACTGGTTTTTCAAGCTCATGCCCGGGTCGAGAGATATGATGTCTCCGACAAGTTCTTCAGCTGTAAAATGGAGGAGAACAGTTCTGTTAGTGAGCACATACTCAGAATGTCTGGGTTGCACAACCGCTTGTCTCAGCTGGGAGTTAATCTCCCGGATGACGCGGTCATTGACAGAATCCTCCAGTCGCTTCCACCAAGCTACAAGAGCTTTGTGATGAACTACAATATGCAGGGGATGGAAAAGACCATTCCTGAGGTATATTCAATGCTAAAATCAGCGGAAGGGGAGATCAGAAAAGAACATCAAGTGTTGATGGTGAATAAAACCACTAAGTTCAAGAAGGGCAAGGGTAAGAAGAACTTCAAGAAGGACGGCAAGGGAGTTGCCGCGCCCGGTAAGCCAGTTACCGGGAAGAAGTCAAAGAATGGACCCAAGCCCGAGACTGAGTGCTTTTACTGCAAGGGAAGTGGTCACTGGAAGCGGAACTGCCCCAAATATTTAGCGGACAAGAAGAAGGCTGGCAACACCCAAGGAACTACGGAATAAACGGAGACTGGCAAAGGACGAGGTGACGATGCGCGTCGGGAATGGTTCCAAGGTCGATGTGATCGCCGTCGGCACGCTACCTCTGCATCTACCCACGGGATTAGTTTTAAACCTCAATAATTGTTATTTAGTGCCAGCTTTGAGCATGAACATTGTATCTGGATCTCGTTTAATTCGAGATGGCTACTCATTTAAATCTGAGAATAATGGTTGTTCTATTTATTTGAGAGATATGTTTTATGGTCATGCCCCGCTGGTCAATGGTTTATTTTTGATGAATCTCGAACGTGATGTTACACATGTTCATAGTGTGAATACCAAAAGATGTAAAGTTGATAACGATAGTCCCACATACTTGTGGCACTGCCGCCTTGGTCACATTGGTGTCAAGCGCATGAAGAAGCTCCATGCAGATGGACTTTTGGAGTCTCTTGATTACGAATCATTTGACACGTGCGAACCATGCCTCATGGGTAAGATGACCAAGACTCCGTTCTCCGGAACAATGGAGCGAGCAACCAACTTATTGGAAATCATACATACCGATGTGTGTGGTCCAATGAGTGTTGAGGCTCGCGGAGGATATCGTTATGTTCTCACTCTCACTGATGATTTAAGTAGATATGGGTATGTCTACCTAATGAAACACAAGTCTGAAACCTTTGAAAAGTTCAAGGAATTTCAGAGTGAGGTTGAGAATCAACGTGACAGGAAAATAAAATTCTTACGATCAGATCGTGGTGGAGAATATTTAAGTCACGAATTTGGTACACACTTAAGGAAATGTGGAATAGTTTCACAACTCACGCCGCCTGGAACACCTCAGAGAAATGGTGTGTCCGAACGTCGTAATCGCACTCTATTGGATATGGTGCGATCTATGATGTCTCTTACCGATTTACCGCTCTCATTTTGGGGTTATGCTTTAGAGACTGCCGCATTCACTTTAAATAGGGCACCGTCTAAATCCGTTGAGACGACACCGTATGAATTATGGTTTGGGAAGAAACCTAAGCTGTCGTTTCTAAAAGTTTGGGGATGCGATGCTTATGTCAAGAAACTTCAACCTGAAAAGCTCGAACCCAAATCGGAAAAATGCGTCTTCATAGGATACCCTAAGGAAACTATTGGGTACACCTTCTACCTCAGATCCGAAGGCAAGATCTTCGTTGCCAAGAACGGGTCCTTTCTAGAGAAGGAGTTTCTCTCGAAAGAATTGAGTGGGAGGAAAGTGGAACTTGATGAGGTGATAGTCACCCCTTCCGAGTCGGAAAATAGCGCAGCGCGGGAAAATGTTCCTGTGGTGCCTACACCGACGGGGGAGGAAGTTAATGATGATGATCATGAAGCTTCGGATCAAGTTGCCACTGAACTTCGTAGGTCCACAAGGACACGTTCCGCACCAGAGTGGTACGGCAACCCTGTCCTTGAAATCATGTTGTTAGACAACGGTGAACCTTCGAACTATGAAGAAGCGATGGCGGGCCCGGATTCCGACAAATGGCTAGAAGCCATGAAATCCGAGATAGAATCCATGTATGAAAACAAAGTATGGACTTTGACTGACTTGCCCGATGAGCGGCGAGCCATAGAAAACAAATGGATCTTTAAGAAGAAGACGGACGCAGATGGTAATGTGACCATCTACAAAGCTCGACTTGTCGCTAAGGGTTATCGACAAGTTCAAGGGGTTGACTACGATGAGACTTTCTCACCCGTAGCGAAGCTGAAGTCCGTCCGAATCATGTTAGCAATTGCCGCATACTATGATTATGAGATATGGCAGATGGACGTCAAAACGGCATTCCTTAACGGCTTCCTTAAGGAAGAGTTGTATATGATGCAGCCGGAAGGTTTTGTCGATCCTAAGAATGCTAACAAAGTATGCAAGCTCCAACGCTCAATCTATGGGCTGGTGCAAGCATCTCGGAGTTGGAACATTCGCTTTGATGAGATGATCAAAGCGTTTGGGTTTACACAGACTTATGGAGAAGCCTGTGTTTACAAGAAAGTGAGTGGGAGCTCTGTAGCATTTCTCATATTATATGTGGATGACATATTATTGATGGGAAATGATGTAGAATTATTGGAAAGTATAAAGGCCTATTTGAATAAGTGTTTTTCAATGAAGGACCTTGGAGAAGCTGCTTATATATTAGGCATCAAAATCTATAGAGATAGATCAAGACGCCTCATTGGTCTTTCACAGAGTACATACCTTGACAAGATATTGAAGAAGTTCAGTATGGATCAGTCCAAGAAGGGGTTCTTGCCTGTATTGCAAGGTGTGCAATTGAGCACGGCTCAATGCCCGACCACGGCAGAAGATATAGAACAGATGAGTGTCATCCCCTATGCCTCGGCCATAGGGTCTATTATGTATGCCATGCTGTGTACCAGACCTGATGTAAACCTTGCCGTAAGTTTGGTAGGAAGGTACCAAAGTAATCCCGGCAAGGAACACTGGACAGCGGTCAAGAATATCCTGAAGTACCTGAAGAGGACTAAGGATATGTTTCTCGTTTATGGAGGTGACGAAGAGCTCGTCGTAAAGGGTTACGTCGACGCTAGCTTCGACACAGATCTGGATGACTCGAAGTCACAGACCGGATACGTGTATATATTGAATAGAGGAGCAGTAAGCTGGTGCAGTTGCAAGCAAAGCGTCGTGGCGGGATCTACATGTGAAGCGGAGTACATGGCAGCCTCGGAGGCAGCACAGGAAGCAGTCTGGATGAAGGAGTTCATTACCGACCTAGGGGTGATTCCCAATGCGTCGGGCCCAATGACTCTCTTTGTGACAACACTGGAGCTATTGCCCTTGCGAAGGAGCCCAGGTTTCACAGGAAGACCAGACATATCAAGCGTCGCTTCAACTCCATTCGTGAAAGTGTTCAAAATGGAGACATAGATATTTGTAAAGTGCACACGGACCTGAATGTAGCAGATCCGTTGACTAAACCTCTCCCTAGGGCAAAACATGATCAACACCAGGACGCAATGGGTGTTCGATTCATCACAATGTAACTAGATTATTGACTCTAGTGCAAGTGGGAGACTGTTGGAAATATGCCCTAGAGGCAATAATAAATGGTTATTATTATATTTCTTTGTTCATGGTAATTGTCTATTATTCATGCTATAATTGTATTGTCCGGAAATCGTGATACATGTGTGAATACATAGACCTCAACCTGTCCCTAGTAAGCCTCTAGTTGACTAGCTCGTTGATCAACAGATAGTCATGGTTTCCTGACTATGGACATTGGATGTCATTGATAACGGGATCACATCATTAGGAGAATGATGTGATGGACAAGACCCAATCCTAAGCATAGCATAAAAGATCGTGTAGTTTCGTTTGCTAGAGCTTTTCCAATGTCAAGTATCTTTTCCTTGGACCATGAGATCGTGCAACTCCCGGATACCGTAGGAGTGCTTTGGGTGTGCCAAACGTCACAACGTAACTGGGTGACTATAAAGGTGCATTACGGGTATCTCCGAAAGTGTCTGTTGGGTTGGCACGGATCGAGACTGGGATTTGTCACTCCGTGTGACGGAGAGGTATCTCTGGGCCCACTCGGTAATGCATCATCATAATGAGCTCAATATGACTAAGGCGTTAGTCACGGGATCATGCATTGCGGTACGAGTAAAGAGACTTGCCGGTAACGAGATTGAACAAGGTATTGGGATACCGACGATCGAATCTCGGGCAAGTAACATACCGATTGACAAAGGGAATTGCATACGGATTGATTGAATCCTCAACACCGTGGTTCATCCGATGATATCATCGTGGAACATGTGGGAGCCAACATGGGTATCCAGATCCCGCTGTTGGTTATTGACCGGAGAGGCGTCTCGGTCATGTCTGCATGTCTCCCGAACCCGTAGGGTCTACACACTTAAGGTCCGGTGACGCTAGGGTTGTAGAGATATATGTATGCGGAAACCCGAAAGTTGTTCGGAGTCCCGGATGAGATCCCGGACGTCACGAGAGGTTCCGGAATGGTCCGGAGGTAAAGATTTATATATGGGAAGTCTTATTTTGGTCGCCGGAAAAGTTTCGCGCTTTATCGGTATTGTACCGGGAGTGCCGAAAGGGGTCCGGGGGTCCACCAGCCCCGGGGGGCCACATGGGCTGTAAGGGGTGCGCCTTGGCCTATATGGGCCAAGGGCACCAGCCCCAAGAGGCCCATGCGCAAGAGATAAGAAAGAAGGGAGAGTCCTAAAGGGGGAAGGCACCTCCGAGGTGCCTTGGGGGGGAAGGACTCCCCCCTGGCCGCACCCTTCCTTGAAGGAAGGGGCAAGGCTGCGCCCCCCCCCCTCTCCCTTGGCCCTATATATAGTGGGGGGAAGGGAGGGCAGCAACATCTAAGCCTTGGGCGCCTCCCTCCTCCCCTGCAACACCTCTCTCTCTCTCTCGCAGAAGCTCGGCGAAGCCCTGCCGGAGACCCGCTACATCCACCACCACACCGTCGTGCTGTTGGATCTCCATCAACCTCTCCTTCCCCCTTGCTGGATCAAGAAGGAGGAGACGTCGCTGCACCGTACGTGTGTTGAACGCGGAGGTGCCGTCCGTTCGGCACTCGGTCATCGGTGATTTGGATCACGGCGAGTACGACTCCGTCATCCATGTTCATTGGAACGCTTCCGCTCGCGATCTACAAGGGTATGTAGATCCACTCCTTTCCCCTCGTTGCTAGTAGACTCCATAGATGCATCTTGGTGAGCGTAGGAAAATTTTAAATTATGCTACGATTCCCAACATGGCCCATATAGGCCATGGCGCACACCCCTACAGCCCATGTGCCCCCCCCCCGGGGCAGGTGGACCCCCTGGTGGACCCCCGGACCCCTTTCGGCACTCCCGGTACAATACCGATAATGCGCGAAACCTTTCCAGCGACCAAAACAAGACTTCCCATATATAAATCTTTACCTACGGACCATTCCGGAACTCCTCGTGACGTCCGGGATCTCATCCGGGACTCCGAACAACTTTCGGGTTACCGCATACTAATATCTCTACAACCCTAGCGTCACCGAACCTTAAGTGTGTAGACCCTACGGGTTCGGGAGACACGTAGACATGACCGAGATGACTCTCCGGCCAATAACCAACAGCGGGATCTGGATACCCATGTTGGCTCCCACATGCTCCTCGATGATCTCATCGGATGAACCACGATGTCGAGGATTCAATCAATCCCGTATACAATTCCCTTTGTCTATCGGTATGTTACTTGCCCGAAATTCGATCGTCGGTATCCCAATACCTTGTTCAATCTCGTTACCGGCAAGTCTCTTTACTTGTTCCGTAACGCATGATCCCGTGGCTAACTCCTTAGTCACATTGAGCTCATTATGATGATGCATTACCGAGTGGGCCCAGAGATACCTCTCCGTCATACGGAGTGACAAATCCCAGTCTCGATTCGTGCCAACCCAACAGACACTTTCGGAGATACCTGTAATGCACCTTTATAGCCACCCAGTTGGTTGTGACGTTTGGTACACCCAAAGCATTCCTACGGTATCCGGGAGTTGCACAATCTCATGGTCTAAGGAAACGACACTTGACATTAGAAAAGCTCTTAGCAAACGAACTACACGATCTTGTGCTATGCTTAGGATTGGGTCTTGTCCATCACATCATTCTCCTAATGATGTGATCCCGTTATCAATGACATCCAATGTCCATGGTCAGGAAACCATAACCATCTATTGATCAACGAGCTAGTCAACTAGAGGCTTACTAGGGACATGTTGTGGTCTATGTATTCACACATGTATTACGGTTTCCAGTTAATACAATTATAGCATGAACAATAGACAATTATCATGAACAAGGAAATATAATAATAACCATTTTATTATTGCCTCTAGGGCATATTTCCAACAGTCTCCCACTTGCACTAGAGTCAATAATCTAGTTCACATCACTATGTGATTGTAATGAATCCAACACCCATGGGGTTTGTTCATATCTTGCTTGTGAGAGAGGTTTTTAGTCAACGGGTCTGAACCTTCCAGATCTGTGTGTGCTTCACAAATCTCTATGTCATCTTGTAGATGCAACTACCATGCGCTACTTGGAGCTATTCCAAATAACTGCTCTACTATACGAATCCGGTTTACTACTCAGAGTCATCCGGATTAGTGTCAAAGTTTGCATCGACGTAACCCTTTACGACGAACTCTTTTACCACCTCCATAATCGAGAAAATTCCTTAGTCCACTAGTTACTAAGGATAAGTTCGACCGCTGTCATGTGATCCATTCCTGGATCACTATTGTACCCCTTGACTAACTCATGGCAAGGCACACTTCAGGTGCGGTACACAGCATAGCATACTGTAGAGCCTATGTCTAAAGCATAGGGGACGACCTTCGTCCTTTCTCTCTCTTCTGCCGTGGTCAGGTCTTGAGTCTTACTTAATACTCACATCTTGTAACACAGCCAAGAACTCCTTCTTTGCTGATCTATTTTGAACTCCTTCAAAATCTTGTCACGGTATGTATTCATTTGAAAGTATTTATTAAGAATTTTTGATCTATCCTTATAGATCTTGATGCTCAATGTTCAAGTAGCTTAATCCAGGTTTTCCATTGAAAAACACTTTTCAAATAACCCTGTATGCTTTCCAGAAATTCTACATCATTTCTGATCAACAATATGTTAACAACATATACTCATCAAAAATTCTATAGTGCTCCCACTCACTTCTTTGGAAATACAAGTTTCTCATAAACTTTGTATAAACCCAAAATCTTTGATCATCTCATCAAAGCATACATTCCAACTCCGAGATGCTTACTCCAGTCCTTAGAAGGATTACTGGAGCTTCGCATACTTGTTAGCATCTTTCAGGATTGACAAAACCTTCTGGTTGTATCACATACAACCTTTCCTCAAGAAAATCATCGAGGAAACAATGTTTTGACATCCTATCTGCAAGATTTCATAAATAATGCAGTAACTGTTAATATAATTCCAACAGACTCTTAGCATCACTACGAGTGAGAAAATCTCATCGTAGTCAACTCCTTGAACTTGTCGAACAACATCTTAACGACAAGTCGAGCTTTCTTAATGGTGACACTTACCATCATTGTCTGTCTTCCCTTTTAAAATCCATGTGTACCCAACAACCTTGCGACCATCAAGTAGTTCTTCCAAAGTCTACACTTTGTTTTTATACATGGATCCTCTCTCGGATTTTATGGCCTCGAGCCATTCGTCGGAATCCGGGCCCACCATCGCTTCTCCATAGCTCGTAGGTTCATTGTTGTCCAGCAACATGACTTCCAAGACAGGATTACGTACCACTCTGAAGTAGTACGCATCCTTGTCGTCCTACGAGGTTTGGTAGTGACTTGGTCCGAAGTTTCATGATCACTATCATAAGCTTCCACTTCAATTGGTGTAGGTGCCACAGGAACAACTTCCTGTGCCCTGCTACACACTAGTTGAAGTCATGGTTCAATAACCTCATCAAGTCTCCACCATCCTCCCACTCAATTCTTTCGAGAGAAACTTTTCCTCGAGAAAGGACCTGTTTCTAGAAACAATCACTTTGCTTCCAGATGTGAAATAGGAGGTATACCCAACTGTTTTGGGTATTCTATGAAGATGCATTTATCCGCTTTGGGTTCGATCTTATCAGCCTGAAACTCTTTCACATAAGCGTCGCAGCCCCAAACTTTTAAGAAACGACAGCTTAGGTTTCTCTTAACCATAGTTCATACCTTGTCGTCTCAACGGAATTCCGTGGTGCCCTATTAAAGTGAATGCGGTTGTCTCTAATGCCTAACCCATAAACGATAGTGTAATTCGATAAGAGACATCATGGTATGCACAATATCCAATAGGGTGCAGTTATGATGTTCGGACACACCATCACACTATGGTGTTCCAGGTGGTATTAGTTGTGAAACAATTTCCACAATGTCTTAATTGTGTGCCAAACTCGTAACTCAAATATTCATCTCTATGATCATATCACAGACATTTTATCCTCTTGTCACGACGATCTTCAACTTCACTCTGAAATTACTTGAACCTTTCAATAATTCAGACTTGTGTTTCATCAAGTAAATATACTCAGCATCTACTCAAATCATCTGTGAAGTAAGAACATAACGATATCCACTGCGTGCCTCAGCACTCATTGGACTGCACACATCAAATGTATTACTTCCAACAAGTTGCTCTCTTGTTCCATCTTACTGAAAACGAGGCCTTTCAGTCATCTTGCCCATGTGGTATGATTTGCATGTCTCAAGTGATTCAAAATCAAGTGAGTCCAAACGATCCATCTGTATGGAGTTTCTTCATGCATATATACCAATAGACATGGTTCGCATGTCTCAATCTTTTCAAAAACGAGTGAGTCCAAAGATCCATCAACATGGAGCTTCTTCATGCGTTTTATACCAATATGACTCAAGTGGCAGTGCCACAAGTATGTGGTACTATCATTACTATCTTATATCTTTTGGCATGAACATGTGTATCACTACGATCGAGATTCAATAAACCATTCATTTTAGGTGCAAGACCATTGAAGGTATTATTCAAATAAAAGAGTAACCATTATTCTCCTTAAATGAATAACCGTATTGCGATAAACATAATCCAATCATGTCTATGCTCAACGCAAAAACCAAATAACAATTATTTAGGTTTAAACCAATCTCGATGGTAGAGGGAGCATGCGATGCTTGATCACATCAACCTTGGAAACACTTCCAACACATATCGTCATCTCACCTTTAGCTAGTCTCCGTTTATTCCGTAGCCTTTTATTTCGAGTTACCAACACTTAGCAACCGAACCGGTATCTAATACCCTGGTGCTACTAGGAGTACTAGTAAAGTACACATTAATATAATGTATATCCAATATACTTCTGTCGACCTTGCCTAGCCTTCTCATCTACCAAGTATCTAGGGTAGTTCTGCTTCAGTGACCGTTCCCCTCATTACAGAAGCACTTAGTCTCGGGTTTGGGTTCAACCTTGGGTTTCTTCACTAGAGCAGCAACTGATTTGCCGTTTCATGAAGTATCCCTTCTTACCCTTGCCCTTCTTGAAACTAGTGGTTTTACTAACCATCAACAATTGATGCTCCTACTTGATTTCTACTTTCGCGGTGTCAAACATCGCGAATAGCTCAAGGATCATCATATCTATCCCTGATTTGTTATAGTTCATCACGAAGCTCTAGTAGCTTGGTGGCAGTGACTTTGGAGAACCATCACTATCTCATCTGGAAGATTAACTCCCACTCGATTCAAGCGATTGTAGTACTCAGACAATCTGAGCACATGCTCAACGGTTGAGCTTTTCTCCCTTAGTTTGCAGGCTTAAGAAACTTGTCAGAGGTCTCATACCTCTTGACGTGGGCACTAGTCTGAAATCCCAATTTCAGTCTTTGGAACATCTCATATGTTCTGCGACGTTTCAAAACGTCTTTGGTGCCACAATTTTAAACCGTTAGCATTACGCACTGAACTATCACGTAGTCATCAAAACGTGTATGTCAGATGTTTCGCAACATCTACAGACGACGCTCGAGGTTCAGCACACCGAGCGGTGCATTAAGGACATAAGCCTTCTGTGCAGCAATGAGGACAATCCTCAGTTTACGGACCCAGTCCGCATAATTGCTACTATCAACTTTCAACTAAATTTTCTCTAGGAACATATCTTAAACAGTAGAACTAAAGCGTAAGCTACGACATAATTTGCAAAGACCTTTTGACTATGTTCATGATAATTAAGTTCATCTAATCAATTATTTAATGAACTCCCACTTAGATAGACATCCCTCTAGTCATCTAAGTGATACATGATCCGAATCGACTAGGCCGTGTCCGATCATCACGTGAGACGGACTAGTCATCATCGGTGAACATCTCCATGTTGATCGTATCTACTATACGACTCATGTTCGACCTTTCGGTCTCTTGTGTTCCGAGGCCATGTCTGTACATGCTAGGCTCGTCAAGTCAACCTAAGTGTTTTGCTTGTGTTCGAGGCCATGTCTGTACATGCTAGGCTCGTCAACACCCGTTGTATGCGAACGTTAGAATCTATCACACCCGATCATCACGTGGTGCTTCGAAACAACGAACCTTCGCAACGGTGCACAGTTAGGGGGAACACATCTCTTGAAATTTTAGTGAGGGATCATCTTATTTATGCTACCGTCGTTCTAAGCAAATAAGATGTAAACATGACAAACATCACATGCAAATCATAAAGTGACATGATATGGCCAATATCATCTTGCGCCTTTGATCTCCATCTTCGAGGCGCGGCATGATCACCTTCGTCACCGGCATGACACCATGATCTCCATCATCGTGTCTTCATGAAGTTGTCTCGCCAACTATTACTTCTACTACTATGGCTAACGGTTAGCAATAAAGTAAAGTAATTACATGGCGTTTTCATTGACACGCAGGTCATACAATAAATTAAGACAACTCCTATGGCTCCTGCCGGTTGTCATACTCATCGACATGCAAGTCGTGATTCCTATTACAAGAACATGATCAATCTCATACATCACATATATAATTCATCACATCCTTTTGGCCATATCACATCACATAGCATACCCTGCAAAAACAAGTTAGACGTCCTCTAATTGTTGTTGCATGTTTTACGTGGCTGCTATGGGTTTCTAGCAAGAACGTTTCTTACCTACGCAAAAGCCACAACGGTGATATGCCAATTGCTATTTACCCTTCATAAGGACCCTCTTCATCGAATCCGATCCGACTAAAGTGGGAGAGACAGACACCCGCTAGCCACCTTATGCATCAAGTGCATGTCAGTCGGTGGAACCTGTCTCACGTAAGAGTACGTGTAAGGTTGGTCCGGGCCGCTTCATCCCACAATGCCGCCGAATCAAAATAAGACTAGTAACGGTAAGCAAATTGAACAAATCATCACCCACAACTACTTTGTGTTCTACTCGTGCATAGAATCTACGCATAGACCTAGCTCATGATGCCACTGTTGGGGAACGTAGCAATAATTCAAAATTTTCCTACGTGTCACCAAGATCAATCTAGGAGATGCTAGCAACGAGAGAGAGGAGTGCATCTACATACCCATGTAGATCGCGAGCGGAAGCGTTCAAGAGAATGGGGTTGATGGAGTCGTACTCGTCGTGATCCAAATCACCGATGATCCTAGCGCCGAAAGGACGGCACCTCCACGTTCAACACACGTACGGTTAGGAGAGACGTCTCCTCCTTCTTGATCCAGCAAGGGGGGAGGAGAGGCTGATGGAGATCCAGCAGCACGACGGCGTGGTGGTGGAAGTAGCGGGGATTCCAACAGGGCTTCGCCAAGCGTTGCGGGAGGAGGGAGATGTGTCACGGGAGGGAGAGGGAGGCGCCAGGGCTTGGGTGCGGCTGCCCTCCCTCCCCCCCCCCACTATATATAGGGCCAAGGGAGAGGGGGGGCAGCCTTGGCCCTTCCTCCAAGGAAGGGTGCGGCCAGGGAGGAGTCCATCCTCCCCAAGGCACCTAGGAGGTGCCTTCCCCTTTTAGGACTCTCCCTTTCCCTTATCTCTTGGCGCATGGGCCTCTTGGGGCTGGTGTCCTTGGCCCATATAGGCCAAGGCGCACCCCTACAGCCCATGTGGCCCCCTCGGGGCAGGTGGACCCCCTGGTGGACCCCCGGACCCCTTTCGGCACTCCCGGTACAATACCGATAATGCGCGAAACCTTTCCGGCGACCAAAACAAGACTTCCCATATATAAATCTTTACCTCCGGACCATTCCGGAACTCCTCATGATGTCCGAGATCTCATCCGGGACTCCGAACAACTTTCGGGTTACCGCATACTAATATCTCTACAACCCTAGCATCACCGAACCTTAAGTGTGTAGACCCTACGGGTTCGGGAGACACGTAGACATGACCGAGACGACTCTCCGGCCAATAACCAACAGCGGGATCTGGATACCCATGTTGGCTCCCACATGCTCCTCGATGATCTCATCGGATGAACCACGATGTCGAGGATTCAATCAATCCCGTATACAATTCCCTTTGTCTATCGGTATGTTACTTGCCCGAGATTCGATCGTCGGTATCCCAATACCTTGTTCAATCTCGTTACCGGCAAGTCTCTTTACTCATTCCGTAACGCATGATCCCATGGCTAACTCCTTAGTCACATTGAGCTCATAATGATGATGCATTACCGAGTGGGCCCAGAGATACCTCTCCGTCATACGGAGTGACAAATCCCAGTCTCGATTCGTGCCAACCCAACAGACACTTTCGGAGATACCTGTAATGCACCTTTATAGCCACCCAGTTACGTTGTGACGTTTGGTACACCCAAAGCATTCCTACGGTATCCAGGAGTTGCACAATCTCATGGTCTAAGGAAATGATACTTGACATTAGAAAAGCTCTTAGCAAACGAACTACACGATCTTGTGCTATGCTTAGGATTGGGTCTTGTCCATCACATCATTCTCCTAATGATGTGATCCCGTTATCAATGACATCCAATGTCCATGGTCACGAAACCATAACCATCTATTGATCAACGAGCTAGTCAACTAGAGGCTTACTAGGGACATGTTGTGGTCTATGTATTCACACATGTATTACGGTTTCCAGTTAATACAATTATAGCATGAACAATAGACAATTATCATGAACAAGGAAATATAATAATAACCATTTTATTATTGCCTCTAGGGCATATTTCCAACAGTGCGATATTAGTTGCATCTTTCATATGATTTATAGCATGCGCTGCTTCTAATTTGTTGAAATTCCATTTATGATGGGACGCTTTTAACTTGGCAGAGTCATATTGGTTGCATCTTTCATGTGGTGTCTAGCTTGCATTGCTTCTTATTTGCTGGAATGGTTTCTGCTTAGTTTACACAAACAGTTGTGAACATGCCATGCCATCCTGTTTATTGTACATATTCCATCCTGGTATCATGTGTTTGCCTTACATCAAAGTAGTGATTGTCAGTATCATGCATGAATGAGTTCTGAAGAGAGAATTTTATTGCTTTTTCTTGTCGGTTTTACTTGACAATTCAAAATCAATAAAGTGGAAGGAAGTTAGCAAGGCAGCGGATAAAGGTGCTCCTTTCGAACGGAGGGCCTCTACAGTTTCTACTCCTCCACACCCCCAAGATGATTTCCAAGACAACACATGCATAGACACTCAACAAAGCTGTGTTTATGATGAGCACGTCTCCCCTAGTGCAGCATCACCGGTGCTCCCTCTAACTTGGCACTGTTATATGTGGTTGCATGTTATGTGTGATGTCTAGCTTGTATTGCTTCTAAATTTGTTGAATTCCATCTGCTTACTTTACACATTATACTTGAATAAGACACATGTTCCTGTTTCTAGAACATACAATATCTGTCTATCACACCATGTTCTTACATCAAATTACTACTGTTGTGTAACCTGCAACAATCACTTATCATAAGACACGTTTGACTTCGGAGTGTGATATAGGTTACATCTCACATTCTTTTCTAGCTTGTACTACTAATTTGTTGAAATGGCACTTATGACGAGACAGTTTTAACTTGGTAGAGTGATATTCGTTGCATCTTTCATATGGTGTCTAGCTTTCATTGCTTCTAATTTGTTGAAATGCCTTCTCCTTAGTTTACACATCATAAGCTGTCAATATGCAATGCTGTGAATATGCAATGGCACTAATGACGAGAGACCTCTAACATGGTAGTGTGATGTTGTTTGCATCTTGCATATGATTTATTTCTTGTACTGCTTCACATTTGTTTAAACGCCATTTATGATGAGACACTGTTAACTTGGCAGAGCGATATTTGTAGCATCTTTCATATGGTGTCTACCTTCCATTGCATTGCTTCTAATTTGGTGAAATGTCTTCTTCTTAGTTTACACATCATAGTTCTGGTTATCTCTTCCGTCCTGTTTTTCATACATATTACATCCTCCTATCATGTGGTTGTCTAACATCAAAGTTCAGTTCGTCTGCATCACGCATCAATTTGTTCTGAAGAACTAAATTGTTATTCGTTTTTCTTGTCGGCTTGACTTAACATGGCACAGAGAAAGAGGAAGAAACACAGAATGGCAGGGAATGAGAAGCGGATGAATCCTGCAGATTCTGCTGGTACTGATGGTGCAATAGAAGGTCAAAGTCCAGCGGAAAATTCTACAAACACGGCATCCCATGCTACACGAGTTGCAAAAAAATCCAAACAGAAACAAATAGCTGCCACCAAACAAGCAGAGACAGCCCTAGTTCTTGCAACACCTACCACAGTACTACCAGCTGCACGACTTACTCGTGCGTCAACTGAGCTAGCAGCACGTTCCCAAGCTCCCTTGCCACCTGACACTACTTCCCAAGCACTCTTGACACAAGACGAGTTGGCAATATCAGATGAACCTTGTGAGCTTCAACAGCAAGAAGGTAGTTGCTGGAGTCAAGTTACAGTTGCATGCTTCTTTATATGTAGTCTCACAGTTTGATGTACACTAACACTTCCTATGTTCGTTGTTGGACTAGCACCTAGGCGCAAGAGGAAACAAACATCAGGGATAATGCTCGATAGGTTAACTAAATCTAGAGGAGGAAGAATGGAGATCCGTTTTGAGGCAGGTTTAAAAAGGCCACGTGATGCTACAGAGTCAGCCAAGTTAGTATCAGAGGCAGCGGTTGCCGTTAGGTGTCATGTACGTATCCTCCCAACATGGATTCAGTACAGGAATGACAAAGACGAAACCCAGTTCAACACCTTCCTCGACCATTTATCTGTAAGTATGGTTATGTATGGAAACTAGTAATATCGTCTTGCTCTGTCCCATACTTTCTAGGTTGCTGATAATGAGACTCCCATAATTTTCAACAGATGAGGTTCAAGTTGGATAGCCAAGATGATGCAACCAGACAAGCTTGCACCCATGTTTTCAAGTCTGCTCTGCGACAGTATCGGTATAACTTGAGGAAAACTCACTTTGAAGGCAAGGCTAACAGTGAACTTTCCCAAACATCTCCAGTGGAAAATATATCGGCTGAAGACTGGAGGGGCCTTGTTAAACACTGGTCCAATCCGAAGTATCAGGTACATTATACATATGTGATCAGATCACATGTTTGAAGTCCTATTTACTCATGTGCCACACAAATCTATCTTCTTGTAGGTGAACTGTTCAAAGAACAAGGCCAACCGTACGAAAGTGAAATTCCAACAGACGACAGGATCTCGTAGCTATATTGCACACTGCGAGGCTCTTGTAATTAGCTGCTGTTTCACTCTTTTCGCTATACCATATTATCAGATCTATATTGACTTGTTCGAAATGCAGAGGAAAGCCCGCAAGGACCAAAAGTACCTGAACCAAATGTTGTGGAAATCTTCAAGGACTGTCACACCAGCAAGAAGAAGGGCATGACTACACCAGTCAAAGCCGCTATTGTAAGTCCTTAATCCTCATGCCTTTTAACTACTACTTACTCTGACTTGTGCCTTGAACTGCATGGTTTGCAGCTAATGTCTATTACTCTTTTCAATTTTATACAAAATTGTCTTAGCGTATCATTGCACCTTACAAGGTTTAAAAGAGAGGGGTGATGTTCCTTTGATCTTGACCCGTAATCTAGTTCCGTGCTGGACTTGCCCACACAACGTTACAATTGCCTGTTTGTCTGTTCTTAGTTGTTTTGTGATATGAATGATGTCATACTATGCTTACCGTATTATAAACTTCGTCTCTTTATCCTTAGCCCTCAATACAATGTGAAGAAATAGACAATACATTAGCGATGGTACATGGTCATATGTTTGGAACCTGGTTTTATTATGTACTTTGCAATAAAATACAACTAATATTTTACATGGGTTCACCAGAATAAGTTCTGTATATAGACCAAAGCTATTTTGTTTGGTTTTGCTGCCTCCTTAATATCTTCTGTTCTGGTACTACTAATGTAAAACCTCAACTTTTCAGCGAGCTATGGAAAAATGGTGGAACCGCCACCTTCTGAAGGTGGCGAGGCAACTATAACCGCAATGTCAGCTCTTGCTGCAGTGGGTCAGTACCTGTCCACTAACAGTGCCAAAAGCACGTTCCTGCGTAATACTGGGTTGGTTGTTAAGGCAATATCGTCCAAACTGCCTCATGATCAAGATATGCAAGCTCAAAGCAATGTTGTATCTGCGCTCCAGACACAAGTCCATTCCCTAACAGAGACCCTTTGTGAAACAAGGAGAAACATTGCTCAATGTCGTCAAGATATGCATGGTTTTGAAACCAGACTATCAGACATTTGCTATGTTGTTCAGGAGCCTAGGGGAAATGAAGGCGAGGGTTATGGTGCTCCATCGGACAATACAGCATGAAAACGTAACAGTCAGGTCAAATGAACTGAGCTTCTGAACTTCTGGTGGTGCATTTATCTGCTAGACTGTTAAGTTTTATGCCAAACCTTCCTTTTGTTATATAGTTGTAATTTGTTTTGGTGCGATACAAAATTTATTCTTAACGTGCAGCCACCGGCTGAAGAAAACAGCAAGCCATTTTTGTATAGTGTAGGGTGTTCCCTATATTTGCACTGGTGGCGATCTTTGATGTCGAGTGGATGTAATCTGTGCAATCGCCTTAATAGCCTAGCGTTAGTTTCGGCCTTATTTATTTCCTAGTCTTCTTTTTCCCTGGTTTGCTAGTGGCCGCAACTACCATGGGCCATATACAGGCCGTAGGATCCATGGGTTCTCCTACGGGCCGTCGATAAATGGGCCTGTAATCGGTGGGCCTCGGGCCGTCGGATAAATGGGTCTACATGGGCCGTAATCGGGCGTAATTGGTATCGGCCCAGCACGGTAACAGGCCGTTAACAAGCCATAGGACAGCAAAGGCTTAATTCTGTCACAGGCATAACGAGTCGTTAATGGGCCAGAATATAGGACGGGCTGGAAACGGCGCAACGGGTTAACAGGCCAGAAACGGGCCGACTCTTGCCATGGGCCGAATTTGGCCCATTAGGGTAACAGGCCAGTAACGGGCCGACTCTTGCCATGGGCCGAATTTGGCCCATTAGGGGAACAGGCCAGTAACGGGCCAACTCTTGCCATGGGCCGAATTTGGCCCATTAGGGGAACAGGCCAGTAACGGGCCGGAAGTAATCGAGGGCCGAAAAGGAGCCCAAGAACGTATGGGCCGTCTATAGGCCGAAAGCTAACACGGGCTGGAAACGGCCCATGTAAATCACGGGCCATTAACGGGTATAAAGAAATTACTGTTCATTATGGGCTAGAGTCACCGTGGGCCTGTATAGGGCTGAAAGATACGAAGGCCTCATATGGGCCGAAAGACGTCGTGGGCCATACATGGCCGAAAGTGAAATGGGCTGGTGTTATATTCGACGGCCCACATGACGTTGTTGGGCCGATTTCGTTTAGGGCCTAATGGGCCGTGAGTTAACGGGCCGTAAAATGGGCTATTTGCGAAGAGACCGTTAACAGGCTTTTCATGGGCCAGCCCGTTAACTTTTGACCAAGTCAAACGGGCCGGCTTTGTAAGCTAAATGGGCCAGTGGTGGGCCGTGGCACGTGTCGACATATCATAGGCGCCTATCTGACCCACTAACGAGCTGACACGTGTTTCGTCCGGCCAATAAGAATTTTACACGTGGAAATTTCCCATTGGTTGGGGCTATTAACGGGTTATCGGATCCAAAACCCGACCCGATAGCTTAACGGCGTTCCGTTACGGTGGATGCCACGTGTCGGTCACCCTTGACGAAAGCACTTCTGTGACGCGCGATTTATCGTCATGGAAGTGGACACTTCCGTGATGATAATTTTGGTAATGTCATGGAACACTTCTACGACAGCACAGGTATGACTATCTTGATTTTGTCATAAAATCGTCATGGATGTACATGCATGACAAAAAACGCGACCTACTATGACAAACACGTATCATCACGGAAGTGTATTTTTTTTGTAGTGTGTGGTCGTGGGCGCGGCTCCGACTGCCCGTGCACAGGTAAAGGGGTACAAAAGTGTGCCCCTCTTTTTGTACACCGACATCCGGAGGGGGATCTTCGTTCTTCGTCATCACCAACCAATCTCCATCGCCAATTCCATGATGCTCCCCACCGGGAGTGAGTAATTCCTTCGTAGGCTCACTCGTCGGTGAGGAGTTGGATGAGATTCATCATGTAATTGAGTTAGTTTTGTTAGGGCCTGATCCCTAGTATCCACTATGTTCTTAGATTGATGTTGCTATGACTTTGCTATGCTTAATGCTTGTCACTATGGGCCTGGGTGCCATGAACTCAGATCTGAACCGTTTATGAATTCATCATTATATCCATGTTTTAGATCTGATCTTGCAAGCTATAGTCACCTACTACGTGTTATGATCCGGCAACCCCGAAGTGACAACAACCGGGCCCACTCCCGGTGATGACCGTAGTTTGAGGAGTTCATGTATTCAATATGTGTTAATGCTTTGTTCCGGTTCTCTATTAAAAGGAGGCCTTAATATCCCTTAGTTTCCAATATGGACCCCACTGCCACGGGAGGGTAGGACAAAAGATGTCATGCAAGTTCTTTTAATAAAGCACGTATGACTATTTACGGAATACATGCCTACATTATATCGATGAACTGGAGCTAGTGCCGTATCGCCCTAGGTTATAACTGTCACATGATGAATATCATCCAACAAGTCACCGATCCAATGCCTATGAATTTATTTATATTGATGTTGCTGCGTTACTATTGCTATCATCATTGTTACACTTGCTACAAATTACTGCTATCACTCTTACTGTTACCGTTGCTGCTGTCACTATTATCAAAACTATCGAACTACTTTGCTACTGATCACTTTGCTGCAGATAATTAATCTCCAGGTGTGGTTGAATTGACAACTCAGCTGCTAATACCTTCAAATATTCTTTGGCTCCCCTTGTGTCGAATCTATAAATTTGGGTTGAATACTCTACCCTCGAAAACTGTTGCGATCCCCTATACTTGTGGGTTATCAAGACCTTTTTCTGGCGCAGTTGCCGGGGAGCATAGCTATATTTGTTGACTCACTTGGGATTATTATCATATTATCACTATGAAGAATCAGAAGGATCCTAAGACTAATATTTATCCCTCTAAGACGAGGGGAGGTAAGGAACTGCCATCCAGTTCTGCTTTAGATTCACCTTCTGTTATGAGTAAACTTGCAACACCACCACATGCTATCAATTCTAATATGTCGCAAGTTATTGATGATGCTACTTCCGCTATACATAATGCTTATGATGATGCTAGTACCTTGCTTGATAACGATGATGTGCCACTTGGTGAATTTCTTGATGAACAAATTGCTAGAGTAATACAACATGATGTTGTTGAATCTGATGATGAGCTTGAAACTGGAACTCCTAAAACACCTGCTAGAACTAGACTTCCTAGATATAAATTGCCTAAGGTACCGGAAGGTTATGTTATGAATGAGGAGACAACTAGAGATATTCTTGCTTGTACGGATAGAGATGATCTAGAGAAATTATTATGCAAGTATAAAGTAAAATCTCTGAATGCTAGAATGAAGTATGATCCTAAGTTTGCTACTTCACCTAACTTTATTGATGACAAGGATTATGAATTCTCTGTCGACCCAGAGTTAATTACTTTGGTTGAATCTGATCCTTTCCATGGTTATGAAACTGAAACTGTTGTGGCACATCTTACTAAGTTGAATGATATAGCCACCCTTTTTTACTCATGATAAGAAAACTCGCTATTACTTTATCTAAAATTATTTCCTTTCTCATTAAAGGGTGATGCTAAAGCTTGGTACAATACTCTTACTCCTGGTTGTGTGCGTAGTCCCCGGGATGTGATTTATTACTTCTCTAAAAAATAGTTTCCTGCTCATAAGAAACAAGCTTCCTTGCAGGAAATATTTAACTTTGTTCAAACTAAAGAAGAGAGTCTCCCACAAGCTTGGGGGAGGCTTCGCCAGTTACTTAATGCTTTGCCTGATCATCCTCTTAAGAAAAATGAAATACTTGATATCTTCTATAATGGACTAACCGATGCTTCTAGGTACTTCCTAGATAGTTGTGCTGGTTGTGTTTTCAGGGAACAAACTATTGCTCAAGCTAAAGAATTATTGAATAACATATTGAAAAATTATGATGATTGGACTCTTCCTGAACCACCGGCTAAACCCACTCCGAAGAAGAGGGTTATATTATATCTCAGTCCTAAAGATATGCAAGAGGCAAATAAATCTATGAAGGAAAAAGGTATTAAAGCTGATGATGTTAAAAATTTACCTCCTATTGAAGAAATACATGGACTTAATACACCACCACTGCCTAAGGTGGTAGAGGTAAATTCTCTTATGAAATTCAATGAAAATGATAATCCTCACAATATGCATCCTAGTCAATGCCTTTATGAATTTGAAAACTACATTAGAAAACAAGATCACTTAAATGCAAATGTTATGCTCGCTTGAGTGACTTGTTATTTAGAATTTCAAATGATGTTAAAGGTGTTGGAAAACATGCTTCTATGGTACAAACCTAGTTAGAACAAGTTGCTAAATCACAAAGAGAATTGCTTGATGAAATGAATAACAATATGCATGACTTTGCTGTTAGAGTTGCAACTACAGGAGGTAAAATGACTCAGGAACCACTTTATCCTGAGGGACACCCAAAAAGAATTGAACAAGACTCACAAAGAAATAACACTAGTGCACCTAGTCCTTCTAAAAAGAAAAAGAAAAAGAAAAATGATAGGACTTTGCATGCTTCTAGTGAACCTGAAAAACCTCCTGATAATGAAAATGAAACTTCTATCTCTGATGCTGAAACTCAATTTGGTAATGAACATCCACCTAGTCATAATGAAAAAGATAATGCTGATGTTCATGAAGATGCTCAACCAAATGAAAAAGGACCAGATAATGATGTTGAAATAGAACCACCTGTTGATCTTGATAACCCACAACCTAAAAATAAAAGGTATGATTAAAGAGACTTCATTGCTAGAAAACACGGTAAAGAAAGAGAACCATGGGTTCAAAAACCTATGCCTTTTCCACCCGAGTCAACTAAAAAGAATGATGATGAAGAATTTGAACGCTGCTGAAATGCTGAGGCCAGTCTTTTTGCGTACTCGCTTGACTGATATCTTGAAAATGCCTCCTTATGCAAAGTATATGAAAGACATCGTCACTAATAAGAGAAAAATACCGGAAGCTGAAATCTCCACTATGCTTGCTAATTACACTCTCAAAGATGGAGTACCTGAAAAACTAGGAGATCCGGGAATACCAACTATACCTTGCTCTATCAAAAAGAATTATGTGAAAATTGCTTTGTGTGATTTAGGAGCTGGTGTTAGTGTTATGCCTTTCTCTTTATATAAAAGACTTGACTTGAATAAACTCACACCTACTACAATATCTTTGCAAATGGCTGACAAGTCAACTGCCATGCCTATCAGTATCTGTGAGGATGTGCCCGTTATTGTTGCTAATGTTACTATTTTGACTGACTTTGTTATACTTGAGATGCCCGAGGACGACAACATGTCAATTATACTTGGTAGACCGTTCTTGAATACTGTAGGGGCTATTATTGATTGCAATAAAAGCAAGGTTACCTTTCATATTAATGGTAATGAGCATATGGTGCTCTTTCCGAAGAAACAATTCCAAGTGAATGGTATTAATGTCATTGAAAAATCTCCGACAATCACTATTGGAAGTTTTCAAATATCTCTACCTACTGTCAAAAAGAAATATGAAATGCTTATTGTTGGGGACATTCATATCCCTATTGAGGTAACTTAGTGATTTACGAAAGTTCTTCGGTTTCATGCTAATCGAAAGTGGTTGTTAATAAGACCTGATCAACCTTATTAATGAATCATTTTTGAGTAGTATGAAGTTGATGAATTTAGTAAGCCCTACCTTCTGTCCTTACTTTCTGTTTTCTGTTTTTATTAGTTAAATAAAATAAAATGTCATGTTTTGTCTGTTTTCTGAATTTTCCGTGCAATAAAAAATGACCCAAAAATAAAAGTTCTCAGAATTCCCTGAAAATTTTATACGATTTTTTTGAATATTTAAGAATTTTTGGTGCAAATAATACCAGAGGGAGGTGCACCAAGTGGGCACAACCCACCTGGGCGCGCCAGGACCCCCAGGCGCGCCCTGGTGGGTTGTGGTCCCCACGTGGGCCCCCTCACTTATCTCTTTAGCCCACATCATCACTTACCTCCAGAAAAAATCTCCATTGCTCTCTCTCCCGTGTTCTTGAGCTCAAACCCGCGGATTTCAATCTCTTTGCTCGAAGCTCCGTTTCCGAAACTGTTTCGGGGGATTGTTGCTTGGTATGTGACTCCACCGTTTGTCCAAATAGTTTTTGTTTTAGTGGTTTATACTTTGAATAATTAGCTACTCTTGGTGCTGTTGTAGATGTGCTTGCATGTTGAATTCTTAGTGTTCTAAGTAGTTTGAATGCTTGCCATGGCCTCTATGTATCCCTATGAGTAGTTGCTATCAATTTTGTGAGGTTTTGTTGAGAAAATCTTGTGGACTAAAAATTCAGATTTTTGTTCATAGGAAAAATTGTACGCGGACATGAATATCTTCAGGAAGTTTGGCTCTAAGAAGAACTCCAAGGGTGTTATTGAGGAGTCTTCTGACAGTGATCTCCACCCTCGGAGGTTGGCGGAGGTACGGCCGTGCGAATGGCCGCATACCCCGTTCCTGCAAGAGGCTGGGATTCTTCCAAAGTTCATGCAATATATTGCTAATGCCGGCATCACGGACTTCATCGCAGATGAGTGTGACCAACACCAAATCCTCACAAACATCTTTGTTAAAAGTTTTACTTTCCTGCCTAGGAATAATCCTCCTAAAGTGAGCTTTGACTTATATGCTGAAAACCATCAGATACCACTTACTGAATTTCATGACATATGCATGATCCCGTCTGATGGGAGCTTGGCCGAGCCTAGGCCGGCTGAGTTTGAGGCCTTTTATCGCACTTTGATAGTGGGTGACGAGAGAGGAGTGTCAGCCATCACTGCTGCTGGCTTACGTTTTCCTGCTGTTCGTTACTTTGCTTACTTCATTACCAAATGATTGCTTGCTAGGGAGAAGGTGGGTGTGAGGGAGTCCTGGATTAAGGGGTCCTCGGATGTCCGGCCTGTTGGACATGGGCCGGACTGATGGGCCGTGAAGATACAAGACAGAAGACTCTCTCCCGTGTCCGGATGGGACTCTCCTTGGCGTGGATGGCAAGCTTGGCTTTCGGATATGAAGATTCCTTTCTCTGTAACCGACTTTGTACAACCCTAGTCCCCTCCGGTGTCTATATAAACCGGAGGGTTTAGTCCGTAGGGACAATCACAATCATACATGCTAGACTTCTAGGGTTTTAGCCATTACGATCTCGTGGTAGATCAACTCTTGTAATACTCCTATTCATAAAGATCAATCAAGCAGGAAGTAGGGTATTACCTCCATAGAGAGGGCCCGAACCTGGGTAAACATCGTGTCCCTGTCTCCTGTTACCATCGACCTTAGACACACAGTTCGGGACCCCCTACCCGAGATCCGCCGGTTTTGACACCGACATTGGTGCTTTCATTGAGAGTTCCGCTGCGTCGTCGCCAAGAGGTTCGATGGCTCCATCAATCATCTACAACAATGTTGTCCTGGGGGAAGTTTTCCTCCCCGGTCAGATCTTCGTGTTCGGCGGCTTCGCACTGCGGGCCAACTCGCTTGGCCATCTGGAGCAGATCGACAGCTACGCCCCAGGTCACCAGATTAGTTTTGAAAACCTGGACTACATCGCTGACGTCCGGGAGACTTGATCTTCCAAGGATTTGCGACCCCAACCTCCGCTCCGGCCTTAGATCCGGAGCACGTCGCCAGGCCTGAAGACGGGCTTCTTGAGCCCGCCGGACTATCTGCGGCCACTAAACCCAGTACGGGAGAGCCGGATGAAGTATCGTCGCAGGCAACCATCACGAAGCCGGACTCTTCTCCGGACACTGGCTTCGAATTCTCAGGGCCAGCATCATGTGAGTTCGGCCAGGGAACCTCGCCTTACTCCACGGGATCTCTCCTCCCTGACAAAACCTCGCCTTTAAGCGAGGCTCTGGACTTAATGCGATCCCTTGTTATTACAGAGGAACAACGTCCGAACTATGCCCAGCTCGGACTAGGGGCTGAGAGCAGGGAATTTTGCCTCCCGCCCACCACCCACTTCATAGCCACTGTTGAGGACTTGACCGACATGCTCGATTATGACTCCGAAGACATCGACGGTATGGACGACGATGCCGGAGAGGAGCAGGCCCAAAGCCCACCACATACCGGACGCCGGGCGGCCACCTTCACGTACGATATATATATGATGGATACATCCAAAGACGACAGTGATGACGGCGGTAGGGATCCAGTCAAGGACAATAACGCTGATAAACCACCAAAGCGGCAGCATCAGCGGTGCCATTCAAAATCACGTCGTGACAAAGAAAGCAATACCGGCATCGGAGAAAATAATACTCCGGAGAACGCCGAAGACCCAAACACCCTCATCGAACATGCTTCCGAATAGGAAGATAGGGAGGAAGGGCCGCGTAACCCCGACGAGCTAGTTGGGAATGACGACTCAGAGGACAGCAGTTATATGCCACCCTCCGAAGACGAAATAAGCCTCGGCAACAAAGACTTCATCATGCCAGAAGAACCCCTCGAGCAAGAACGCTTTAAGCAACAGCTCATCGCAACCGCGAGGAGCCTGAAAAGGAAGCAGCAACGGCTTCAGGCCGAGCAGGATACACTCAACGACAAATGGACCCAGGTACTAGCAGCTGAGGAGTACGTCCTTGAGCGCCCCGTAAAAAGCTTTCCCAAGTGCAAGCTGCTACCCCAATTCGACATTGAGGCGCGCGAGCCCATAACACCAGCGCATAATACAGCTGATAAACCAGACCGTCCACCGCATGGCCATAACAAAATGTCTACACAAGCCAAACACCAGCCCAGACTACCCCGCCGTAAAGGAAGGGGGACAGCAGCCCAGGATTACACCAATGACCTAGGGCAGGACCTAGGCGCTAGGGCAGGCCTGGCCAGAACAATTTATGGGTCAAAGGGACGTGCCCTAACACAAGAGGATGGCTATCAGGCCCGGCGCAACCAACACAACCTCCCTCGAGGTGAAAACCGTTTAGGGATGTCTGCCGAACTCCGTCGAGATGCCGCCCGCTATAGAGGCGCCGCTCACCCCTTATGCTTCACCAATGAGGTAATGGAGCATGAATTCCCGGAAGGGTTTAAACCCATGAATATCGAATCATACAATGGAACAACAGATCCCGCAGTATGGATTGAAGATTTTCTTCTCCATATCCACATGGCTCGCGGTGATGATCTCCACGCCATCAAATACCTCCCACTAAAACTAAAGGGACCAGCGTGGCACTGGCTAAACAGCCTTCCAGAAAACTCCATTGGCAGCTGTGAAGACATGGAAGACGCCTTCCGCGATAACTTCCAAGGTACATATGTCGGGCCACCAGACGGTGATGACCTAAGTCACATCATCCAGTAGCCCGGGGAGTCAGCTAGGAAGCTCTGGACTAGGTTCTTAATTAAAAAGAACCAAATTGTCGATTGTCCGGACGCCGAAGCCCTCGCGGCCTTCAAACATAGCGTCCGAGATGAGTGGCTCGCCCGCCACCTCGGTCAAGAAAAACCAAAATCCATGGCAGCCCTTACCGCTCTGATGACCCGCTTTTGCGCGGGAGAAGACAGATGGCTCGCTCGTAGAAGCAACAGCACAAGTGATCCGGGCACTTCTGAAGTTCGAGACGGCAACGGCAAGCCACGACGCAATAAACACAAGGGTAGAAATAATAATGAAGGAACACAAGACACGGCGGTCAACACTGGATTCAGCGGCTCCAAACCCGGTCAACAGAAAAAGCCATTCAAAGCAAACAGAGATGGACCATCCAATTTAGACAAGATACTGGATTGGCCCTGCCAGATTCATGACAGCCCCGATAAACCAACCAATCATACCAACAGAAGCTGTTGGGTCTTCAAACAAGCCGGCAAGCTCAATGCCAAACACAAGGGTAAGGGGCCGCCTAGTGACAGCGATGACGAAGAGACTCGCCAATCGAACACCAGGGGTCAGAAGCAATTTCCCCCCGAAGTGAAAATTGTAAACATGGTATATGTGACGTACACCCCCACAGGGGAGCGTAGGCGCGCACTACGGGACGCCTACGCCATAGAGCCGGTCACCCCAAAATTCAGCCAATGGGCGGCCTGCCCGATCACTTTTGATTGCAAGGGCCACCCAGCCAGTATCCGTCACGAAGGTTCGGCAGCTCTGGTCCTCGACCCAATTATTGATGGATTCCATCTCATGAAATCCTTATGGACGGCGGCAGTAGCCTTAATCTACTCTACCAAGACGTTGTCCACAAAATGGGCATTGATCCTTCAAGAATCAAGCCCACCACAACTACCTTCAAGGGAGCAGTACCCGGCATAGAAGCTCACTGCACGGGCTCAATTACATTGGAAATCATTTTCGGTTCGCCGAATAACTTTCGAAGCGAAGGCTCGACCTTCGATATTGTCCCATTCTGCAGTAGCTACCAAGCACTGCCCGGGCGTACCGCTTTTGCTCGTTTTAATGTGGTCCCACACTACGCCTATCTAAAGCTTAAGATGCCTGGTCCACGCGGCATCATCATGATAAACGGAAATGCGGAACGCTCCCTCCGTACGGAGGAGCATACTATGGCTACTGCAGCCGAAGTACAAAGCGGCCTCATCAGGCCGCGTACCTCATCGGCCATCAAGCCACCGGTCCCTCTTAAACAGGACCGATCAATCTCAGAGCTGGATTAGCAGTTCGGCCTCCGTCTTTCGCCTCATATAGCTGCGAAGTTTGTACCACGCATACATAATTATGCACCTAAAATACCCTGGTCATCGGCGGAGGCACAATACGGACAGTACTACAACGCAGTCCGCACTCCCATAGCCTTTTTCCTTTTTTTCTAACTATTTTTTATCTTTTACCACAGGTGACTCAAAGGCTGGTCATCTTACGGACTCTTTCGGAGTTCGGCTTCGTACACTTATCCAAAGGCTATTCCTATTAAGGAGTCCTTTCGCCGAGGCAAGGCGGCGCAGACGTGCGACAGGAGGTCCAAATAAGTTTTTGTAGACCGCACTCTTTATTTCGAGCATGTAAAGTGCCTTTTCCCTTAGCCTTCAACCCCCGGCATGTCAAATAGCCCGGGTAGTGGCGTTATAATCTGTAAGATTGTGTTTGACGTGTCAATCAGATTCCAGTGAACATAATCCGTATTCAGTATTCGCTTTTTCTAAGAAATGAATTTTGCTTCTTCGATTGTTTCACACACGCACCTCGGCAAAAATTGCCAGGGGCTCGATATGGCAACATATGAGTTGCTGACAAGTCCGAACAACTTTATAGCATACTTCGGTGTCACGAGTTTTGCCTTATATGCATCAGCTCCGAATCATGTCTTTGGTCAATAGTTGGGTTGCCTGGCTCCTGTGCTTACTACCTTACGTTCCATCCTATCGGCTAAGGTAGTAAAGGGAGAACTATTGCGATTGTGTTTCCGGTTCATCTGGTCAAGCACCTCAGTAGAGAGAGCCGAAAACTGACTGTCATGATGCGGCGAGAGCTGGTCAACCACTCGATGACTTATCAGAATCTTTCGCGAGTCCTTCCGTACTACACGAAGGACCGTTCTTCTGGTCACCTATGTAACGCACCGTATCCGGATAACCGCGTACATACCAGGGGCTATATCGTAGACCCACCGTCAAACTCCTATGGCTAAGTGAAAGTGTTAAAGCCCTATAGTCCGATTGCCTAGTTCGCTGCATTGACACCTCCTTCACGGACCAAGACGTTGGGTCAAGAGTGATCAAGTGCTTTTCCGAACACCCCCGTATTATATGCGAGGGGGTCGAAGCCGACGACTGGTAAACTTTCAGATTATACAAAAAACAGCCGCACAGGAGGAACCAAAAACTCTCAGGCAAAAGTATAAAAACATAGCCTTAATACATCATAATATTGTTTTGGTATATTCACTCAAATATCACATTCTTCGAGCACTGACCCTCTATCAAGCGGGCGCCCTCTAGGACATCCTCAAAATAATGATCTGGCGTGTGATTGTCCTTGCCCCCGGGTGGACTCTTTGCCGCAATATCGGTGGCCTTCATCCTCGCCCAGTATGTCTTGACGCGGGCAAAGGCCATCCGTGCACCTTCAATGCACGCTGACCGTTTCATAGCATCGATACGCGGCACCGCATCAAGAAGTCGCTGCACCAAACCGAAATAACTATTCGGAACTGGCTCAGTCGGCCACATCAGTACCATGACGTTCCTCATGGCAAATCCGGATATCCTGTGGAGCTCGGCCCACTGGGCCATTTGTTCGTTCAGCAACAGCGGATGCTTTGGCATGCTGAATTGCGACCAGAAGAGCTTCTCCGTTGCATGTCCTTCTTGCGCTTGGAAAAACTGCACCGCATCGGAGACACTCTTCTGCAAGTCCAAGAATGCGTCTGGAGAACTCCACATTTTATTGAGTGGGGCATACTTCGGATCGCTGAATTTAGTCTGTAATAAGAAGGGCTTACCGGCCGTTATCTCCCCAGCTTGACGGATCTCCTCCCGAGCCACTCTAGACTCGGACCGTGCCTCTCTCGCCTCTTGTAAGGCCTTGTCGAGATCGGTCGTGTTGGCTTTGTTATCCTTCTCAAGGAATTCGCACCGGACAGTGGCTTCCTTTAGCTCGCGCGCCATGGTAGACATTCTCTCCTCGCACTGTCACCGAACAGCCTGTTCGGCCTAACTCATCAGCTGCCTTCTTGGCAGCCACATTACTCATCCTGGCTTGCTCCTTGGCTCGGGCAAGCTCAGCCCAAAGGGTCTCAACCGCGGCAGCACTATCTGAAGTTATGCATGTCTCAGTATATAATTCTCAGCTTCGTGCTCATGTTATTATACATACATATACTGACCTCCCCAAAACATACCTTGCGCCTCGTCGAGCCGCCTGTTAATAAGCGTGATGTCGTCATCCGCCACATCAAGTTTCTGCTTCAGACCTGCAACCTCTGTAGCGTGGACAGTCGCCATGGATGTAACAGCCTGTGTTCCAATTAAATAGATTATTTCCTGGGCGTATCTTTTTCGATCCACTGATTGCCTCCCTTTGGACGCCAACCAGAGTCTCAGGGGCTACTATCTATACACAGGTGCATTTTGCGCGTAGAGCGCAATTGAAGATATTACATTGCGTACCTCAAAGCCTCTTAGCAGGTCCATGAAGGCTTCATTCAATCCTCTCCTCGCGGACATAATCCTCTCAACTACCGTACCCATTAAGGTACGATGTTCCTCTGAGACGGACGCATGTTGCAACATGTCCATCAATGTATCCGGCGCCTCTGGATTCCTGGAAGCGGCTGCAGGAGTACGGACTCCCTTCAAAGGGATATGTTTACTCGACCCTAGAATCGTCTCCGGCTGTAAACCGGATAGTCAGGGATCTTTATTATTGGACCCTGTAGGGGCCGCATGCCCTGGACCCGGGACGACCGAAGTATGACCTTCGGGCGTGGTCTTCATTGTCCCTCGCACCACTTGTTGATCGGGAGAGATCCACTGGGACGACACCTCAAAGTCGTCCGCCCTATTGGGCGAGGAGGTCAGAGGAGGCGTCTCGCTTTCCATCATCTCCGGAAGAAGATCCCCCGAGGAAGAGGACTGTTGAGGAAGACTGCATGCCGGACTGCAAACATATATTCTAGATGTTACCTTTGTAACCGAAAAAGAATGGGATATGTTTAAGACACCCTTGTTCACTTACGATTCGGCTAAAGGCTTGTCCTTACGGAGGAACTGTGCAACAACGTCGTATTCCGAACTCGAACCACCTGACAGGGGCATCTTCCCTCGCTTAGGAGCCTTTACCTCCAAACCTTCGGAGGCGGCCCTTTTCTTACCATGGGGAGAAGGGATGTCAGCTTCTCCTTCTCTTTTGTCTTCTGAAGAGGGAGTCCCAATCTCCCCGGACATAGTGTCTGGTGTACCTTCAGAACGGAGGCCACCTTTGGCCTTCTCGCTCTCCTCCTTGTCCTCCTTCGCTGGCACTTGATATGGTGCTGGAGCTAGCATCCTTGTTAACACGGGATCAGCTGAGTCTTCGGGAAGAGGGGCCGAACACCTAATTCGTCCCACCTTCTCTATCCAGCCCTGGTCGAAGATGGCTTTCTCAGTATCTTATTACATGATATTTAACTAAGCTGTGTTTGGGAGTCGAGTGCTTACCGAGGTTTCCGGATGGTTCAGTCGAGGCCGATGTCCTCGGTGGTATCCGGCCACTGTTTTCGTGTCCCAAAAAATAACTTCCACATTCCTCTGTGTGTCATGCCGAAGAAGTGCTGAAGGGTTTGTGGTCCTTCCGGATTGAACTCCCACATGTAGAGGGGCCGTCGCTGGCACGACAGGACCCGATGGACTAGCATTACCCGGATTACGTTGATGAGACCGGTGTTCTTCTCAAGGAGACTCCGGATGCGGCTTTGTAGAGTTTGCACTTTGTTAATTGATCCCCAGTCCAACCCCTTATTGATCCATGATGCGAGCTGTACTGGAGGGCCAGATCGGAACACAGGTGTAGCTGCCCACTTGGTACCACGGGGTTCAGTGATGTAAACCCACTCCCGCTACCATAAGTTGGAGGATTCCGTGAAAGAGCCTTTTTGCCAAAGAGTATTGGTAAGCTTGCTCACCGTGGCACCACCACACTCCGCTTGCTTCCCCTCGATTACCTTCGGCTTCACATTAAAGGTCTTGAGCCATAAGCCGAAGTGTGGGGGAATACGGAGAAAGGCCTCGCACATGACGATGAACGCCGATATGTGATGAAAGGAGTCCGGAGCTAGATCGTGAAAATCTAGCCCGTAATAGAACATGAGTCCACGAACGAAGGGATGGAGAGCGAACCCTAGCCCCCGGAGGAAGTGGGAGATGAATACGACCCTCTCGCCGGATCTGGGAGTAGGAATAACCTGCCCTTTAGCAGGGAGCCTGTGGAGGATTTCCGCGGTCAGGTATCTTGTCGCCCGGAGCTTCGCGATATCCTCCTCTGTGACAGAGGAGGCCACCCACCGGCCTTGAAGGCTGGGTCCGGACATGACTAGGAGGCTCGGAGCAATTAAGTTGAAACCTGGGTGCTGGAACTCGAGGTTGGAAAGGTTGAGGAAGAGGTAGGCGTAGAGGAGAAAGACGGGTATGTGCCCCTTTATAAAGACGATGAATATCAAACGCCTCCTCGTAGGCCTTAAAACCTGCCTATTCCCAAGGAATCATGCCAACGGGACGGTTGGGTTACGCACGCCCGTATTGATGAGAATCCCGCAATCAGGGGACACGATCTCTGCTTTGACAAGACGTGTCAATGAAACCGCGTCTCAAAACATGAAGTAGCAGGCTAAAAACGGTTTGAAATAATGACCTGGTGGTGACGTGGTGTCACGCTACAGAAGTTGTCAGTGGATTAGACTCGTGAAATATTATACTCTCTACGGTTGTGTGTGGTACTTGTTTTGTAGAGCCGGACACGTTCTTTGTGTTCGGAGGCTGTTCTAGAGTATTCGGAGAAGGAACCCGCCTTGCAATGCCGAAGACAATCTGCGTGCCGGACACCTCATCATTGGAGCCTGGTTCAGGGGCTACTGAGGGAGTCCTGGTTTAAGGGGTCCTCGGACGTCCGGCCTGTTGGACATGGGCCGGACTGATGGGCCGTGAAGATACAAGACAGAAGACTCTCTCCCGTGTCTGGATGGGACTCTCCTTGGCGTGGATGGCAAGCTTGGCTTTCGGATATGAAGATTCCTTTCTCTGTAACCGACTTTGTACAACCCTAGTCCCCTCCGGTGTCTATATAAACCGGAGGGTTTAGTCCGTAGGGACAATCACAATCATACATGCTAGACTTCTAGGGTTTTAGCCATTACGATCTCGTGGTAGATCAACTCTTGTAATACTCATATTCATAAAGATCAATCAAGCAGGAAGTAGGGTATTTCCTCCATAGAGAGGGCCCGAACCTGGGTAAACATCGTGTCCCCTGTCTCCTGTTACCATCGACCTTAGACACACAGTTCGGGACCCCCTACCCGAGATCCGCCGGTTTTGACACCGACAGGGTGCACTTAGTTCACCAGACCTTGCTGTTTTACGTCGTGCACTTGAGGGTGACAACACGCATAGCTTGGGAGCTATCGTGGCTCATCACCTGCATCTTAATAAATCCCAGGGTAAAATACATGGTGGGATTTTTGCTACTCGATTGGCGGCTCACTTTGAGGTTGAGATACGCCCTCATGATTACCCCCTGACCAAGGTTTACCTAGACCGCGCCGCCATGGATCACCACCATTTTATTGATATCGAATCTCCTAACATCCCTATTCCATATAACCTGGTTTTTAGTGTGAGGACTCATGATGTTATTCCATTGCCTGCTCCTGCTTTGTTTGATTCTGTTGCCAGGGGCGGATACCGGATTATGCCTGCAGACATCATGGCCTACCGGAACGCTCAGGCTGCTGCGGAGGCAGCACAGGAGGCAGCACAGGAGGAGCCTCAGCCGTGGGATGAGTGGATGACTGCTCCTCAGGATCCCTACTACCATCCAGGCTACTGATCGACTACCTAGTTAGGCCAAAAGCCTAAGCTTGGGGGAGTACGTATTTCTCACCGACATTATATTCATGTTCACTTATATCATTCTATTTGTTGGTGCTCACACTTTTTCATTGTATCATCCAAGCTTAGATTTATTTTCTTGCTTTCTTTTTGTGTGTTTGATAAACTTTAGAAAAAACAAAAAAATTAGTTGTAGCAATTTACTTTCCATGCATGCTTAGTAGTAGCACTAAAAAGAAAATCCAAAAAGATTTCCTTGTTCTTCTTTTGCTTGTCGGGAGCTTTCCCGTGTAAATAGTTTTTCTCGTTTTTGTTTTTCCCTTTTATTTGCTTGCTCAAGAAAACCAAAAACTCCAAAAATATTTCAGTGTGTTTCTCTGAATTTCTTTTCTTTTTATTCGAGTCTTACCGAGGAGAAGACCACGATGAAAATGTTGAGTGGATCTCATATGAATAAATATTAATCTAGTAAAGAGCCCATTTTACCTTGTCTTCTCCTGTTGAATAAAATGTTTGCAGATTCCAGCTTAGTCCACGACACTCTTGCGCTATTATTATTTTCATATCATTCGGTCGTGCAAGTGAAAGGCAATAATGACGATATTCGATGAACTGGCCGTGGCAAAGAGAAACTGGTATGAACTCAACTTGTTATGTTTGTGTAAATATGTTTAACCTAGTATCCAGGCTTCAACCCATTATGATTAAACATGTTTGCAATGACAATTAGAGATTATAGTTTCTCATGCCATGCATAAGTAGCTAGGAGTGAATAATGATTTATCTTGGATATCAACATAGCGTTAAAATGATTGTGATGTAGTATGATGATATGGTATCCTCCTCTGAATGTTCGAGTGGCTTGACTTGGCACATGTTCATGCATGTAGTTGAATCAAAACCAACATAGCCTCTATGATATTTATGTTCATGGTGTTCATATCCTACTCATGCTAGTGTCCAATGTTACTTATGCATAATGCCTGGTTATGATCGTTGTCGCTCTCTAGCTGGCCGCTTCTCAATCTAATTGCTAGCCTTCGCCTGTAGTAAGTGGGAACTCTGCTTGTACATCAAAAACCTTGAACCCAAAGTTATTCCAGATGAGTCCACCATACCTACCTATATGTGGTATTACCCTGCCGTCCTAAGTAAATTTGCATGTGCCACCTCTAAAAACTTCTAAAAAATTATCCTTTTTGTGTGCCTGGATCGTTCATGGAACGACAGGAGGTGGTCGGTATCTTCCATGCTAAGTGGGTTATTCTCAGGTCGAGTGTTTATTCACTCGCCATCGCACGAGAAAATAGGCGGTAATAGGGATTCCCAGTCCCGAACTAAAAAATGCAAATAATTAAACAAAACACCCACGGGACTGATGTTGGTATGGACGGCACCCGTTGTTTTAGACAAGCCACGGAGTGTGATTGATGGTGGAGGGGGAGTAAACCTTTACTTTTATCGCTTGGGAACTGCCACTAGCGTGCTTAACATGGAAGATGTTGATAACCGATGGTCATGAAGTGAATAAGAAGGGTGCATGTCTCAAAATATCATTTATCTTTGTTTTAAAAATTGAGCTCTGGCACCTTTGCAAATCACTGCTTCCCTCTGCGAAGGGACTTTCTATTTACTTTTATGTTGTGTCATCACCTTCTAAAACAAGCGCTAGAAACTGAGAGAGCACAACTGTCATGATTTATGCATTATGTATAGCTAATGTTGGGTGCATCATCACTGGATCTTTTCTACCATGAATTACAATGTTTAGTCGCTTCTTGAACTTTGGAGGTGCTCTGCATTTATGTTTTGCGATCTCAGAAAGGGCTAGCGACATACCATTATTGTCATATTATATCATGGTTGTTTTGACAACGTGTTGTTGTTTGAGATCTCTTATTATCGCTCGCTAGCTGTTTATGTCATTGTATGATTTAATATAATCTTTAAATGTTATTGTCGACATGGTTAGTTATAATGCTGGCTGAAAACCTGGGTGATGTTTAAGCCTATTTATGCAAACAAGAGCAAAAGAGTTCGTAAAAGTTTTTCTTTCTCACTTTCAGTTTATCAACTGAAGAACAAGCAAAGGTTTAAGCTTAGGGGAGTTGATATGTCTCCAACGTATCTACTTTTTATCACGCTTTTCCTCTTGTTTTGGACTCTAATTTGCATGATTTGAATGAAACTAACCCCAGACTAACGTTGTTTTCAGCAGAACTACCATGGTGTTGTTTTTGTGCAGAAATAAAAGTTCTCGGAATGAAGTGAAACTTTGCGAGGATTTTTATGAATAAATGAGAATTACTAGAGCCAAGACCCACCAGAGAGGGGCCCCTGGGTGGGCACAATCCACCAGGGCGCGCCCCCCTCTCCTGGCGCGCCCAGGTGGGTTGTACCCACCTGGTGGACCCGCAGACGATCCCCCTGATACTATAAAATCACATATTTCCAGAAAAAATTAGGGAGAAAGAATTATCGCGTTCCACGAGACGGAGCCGCCGCCAAGCCCTGTTCTTCCTTGGGAGGGCAGATCTGGAGTCCTTTTGGGGCTCCGGAGAGGGTGATCTTCGTTCTTCGTCATCACCAACCAATCTCCATCGCCAATTCCATGATGCTCCCCACCGGGAGTGAGTACTTCCTTGGTAGGCTCGCTGGTCGGTGAGGAGTTGGATGAGATTCATCATGTAATCGATTTAGTTTTATTAGGGCCTGATCCCTAGTATCCACTATGTTCTTAGATTGATGTTGCTATGACTTTGCTATGCTTAATGCTTGTCACTTTGGGTCCGGGTGCCATGAACTCAGATCTGAACCGTTTATGGATTCATCATTATATCCATGTTTTAGATCCGATCTTGCGAGTTATATTCACCTACTACGTGTTATGATCCGGCAACCCCGGAGTGACAACAACCGGGCCCACTCCCGGTGATGACCATAGTTTGAGGAGTTCATGTATTCACTATGTGTTAATGCTTTGTTCCGGTTCTCTATTAAAAGGAGGCCTTAATATCCCTTAGTTTCCAATATGGACCCCGCTGCCACGGGAGGGTAGGACAAAAGATGTCATGCAAGTTCTTTTAATAAAGCACATATGACTATTTACGGAATACATGCCTACATTATATCGATGAACTGGAGCTAGTGCCGTATCGCCCTACATTATAACTGTCACATGATGAATATCATCCAAAAGTCACCGATCCAATGCCTATGAATTTATTTATATTTATCTTGCTACGTTACTATTGCTATCATCACTATTACACTTGCTACAAATTACTGCTATCACTGTTACTGTTACCATTGCTGTTGTCACTATTATCAAAACTATCAAACTACTTTGCTACTGATCACTTTGCTGCAGATAATTAATCTCCGGGTGTGGTTGAATTGACAACTCAGCTGCTAATACCTTCAAATATTCTTTGGCTACCCTTGTGTCGAATCTATAAATTTGGATTGAATACTCTACCCTCGAAAACTGTTGCGATCCCCTATACTTGTGGGTTATCATCGTACGTTTGGTACTTGATCGGTTGGAGCGCGAAGAAGTTCGACTACATCAACCGTGTTACTAAAAGCTTCCGCTTACGGTCTACGAGGGTACGTAGACACACTCTCCCCTCTCGTTGCTATGCATCTCCTTGATAGATCTTGCGTGTGCGTAGATTTTTTTTTGTTTTCCATGCAACGTTTCCCAATAGTGGTATCCGAGCCAGTTCTATGCGTAGATGATATGCATGGGTAGAACACAAAGAGTTGTGGGCGGTGATGGTCATACTGCTTACCACCAATGTCTTATTTTGATTCAGCGGTATTGTAAGTGAATCGGCTCGGACCAACCTTACATGTCCACGTACATGAGACCGGTTCCACCGACAGACACGCAACTTGTTTTGCATAAAGGTGGCTGGCGGGTGTCTATACTACTTTAGTTGAATCGAATTCGACTATGGCCGGTCCTTGAAGAAGGTAAAAACAGCAAACTTGATAACTCAACGTTGTGGTTTTTGCCGTAGGTAAGAGCGGTTCTTGCTAGAAGCCCGTAGCAGCCACGTAAAACTTGCAGCAACAAAGTAGAGGACGTCTAACTTGTTTTTGTAGGGCATGTTGTGATATGATATGGTCAAGACATGATATGATATATGTTGATGTATGAGATGATCATGTTTTGTAATATCAACAACCGGCATGAGCCTTAGGGTTGTCTCTTTATTGTATGAAGTGTAAATGCCATGTAATTGCTTTACTTTATCGCTATGCGTTAGTAATAGTTGTAGAAGAAATAGTTGGCGAGACGATCCCGACGCAACGATGGAGATCAAGGTGTCGAGCCGGTGACCATGGAGATCATGACGATGCTTTGGCGATGGAGATCAAAAGCACAAGATGATGACGGCCATATCATGTCACATATTTTGATTGCATGTGATGTTTATCCTTTATGCATCTTATTTTGCTTAGAACGGCGGTAGCATTATAAGATGACCCCTTCACTAAATTTCAAGATAAAAGTGTTCTCCCCGAGTATGCACCATTGCCAAAGTTTGTCGTTTCGAAGCACCTCGTGATGATCGGGTGTAATAGACTCTACGTTCACATACAACGGGTGTAAGACAGATTTACACACGCAAAATACTTGGGTTAAACTTGATGAGCCTAGCATGTACAGACATGGTCTCGGAACACTAGAGACCGAAAGGTCGAACGTGAGTCATATAGTAGATATGATCAACATAGAGATGTTCACCATTGATGACTACCCCATCTCACGTGATGATTGGACATGGGTTAGTTGATTTGGATCATGTATCACTTAGATAACTTGAGGGATGTTTATTTAAGTGGGAGTTCATTAGTAATTTGATTAATTGAACTTAATTTATCATGAGCTTAGTCTTAATAGTTTTGCATATCTATGTTGTAGATCAATAGCTCGCGATATAGCTCCCCTATTTTTGATATGTTCCTAGAGAAAACTAAGTTCAAAGATGATGGCAGCAATAACGCGGACTAGGTCCATGATCTGAGGAATATACTCATTGCCGCACAGAAGAATTATGTCCTTAATGCACCGCTAGGTGACAGACCTATTACAGGAGCAGATGTAGACGTTATGAACGTTTGGCAAGCTCGATATGATGACTACTTAATATTTTAGTGTGCCACGCTTTACGGCTTAGAACCGGGACTTCAAAAATGTTTTGAACGCCACAAAGCATATGAGGTGTTCCAAGAGCTGAAATTGGTATTTCAGACTCATGCCCATGTCGAGAGGTATGAGACCTCTGACAAGTACTTTGCCTACAAGATGGAGGAGGATGGCTCAGCCAGTGAGCATGTGCTCAAAATGTCTGGGGTACTACAATCGCTTGAATCAAGTGGGAGTTAATCTTCCAGATAAGATATTGATTGACATAGTTCCCTAGTCACTATCACCAAGCTACTAGAACTTCGTGATGAACTATAATATGCAAGGGATGACGAAAACGATTCCCGAGCTCTTCGCGATGCTGAAATCGGTGAATGTAGAAATCTAGAAAGAGCATCAAGTGTTGATGGTTAACAAGACCACTAGTTTCAAGAAAAAGGGCAAGGGAAAGAAAGGGAACTTCAAGAAGAATGGCAAGCAAGTTGCCACTCCCGTGAAGAAGCCCAAAGCTGGACCTAAACCTGAAACTGAGTGCTTCTACTGCAAAGGGAATGGTCACTAGAAGCGGAACTGCCCCAAATACTTGGCAGATGAGAATGATTGCAAAGTGAACAAAGGTATATTTGATATACATGTTATTGATGTGTACCTTACTAGTGTTCATAGTAGCCCCTGGGTATTTTTATACCGGTTCAGTTGCTAGGATTAGTAACTCGAAACAGGAGTTGCAGAATAGAGAGAGACTAGTTAAGGGCGAGGTGATGATGTGTGTTGGACGTGATTCCAAGGTTGATACGATCACCATCGCACACTTCATCTACCTTCGGTATTAGTGTTGAGCCAAAATAAATGTTATGTGGTGTTCGCGTTGAGCATGAACATGATTAGATTGTGTTTATTGCAATACGGTTATTCATTTCAGCCAGAGAATAATTGTTGTTCTATTTACATGAATAAAACCTTCTATGGTCATACACCCAATGTAAATGGTTTATTGAATCCCGATCATAGTGATACACATATTCATAATATTGATGCAAAAAGATATATAGTTAATAATGATAGTGCAACATACTTGTGGCACTGTCGTTTAGGTCATATTGGTGTAAAGAGCATGAAGAAACTCCATGCGGACGGAATTTTGGAATCACTTGATTATGAATCATTTGATACTTGCGAACCATGCCTCATGGGCAAGATGACTAAAACTCCGTTCTCCGGAACAATGGAGCGAGCTAATGACTTATTGGAAATTATACATACTAATGTATGCGGTCCGATGAGTGTTGAGGTACGCGGCGGGTATCATTATTTTCTCACCTTCACAGATGATTTGAGTAGGTATGGGTATATCCACTTGATGAAACACAATTCTGAAACGTTTTAGGAAAGTTCAAAGAATTTCAGAGTGAAGAGGAGAATCATCATAACAGGAAAATAAAGTTTCTATGATCTGATCACGGAGGCGAATATTTGAGTTACGAGTTTGGCCTTCATTTAAAACAATGTGGAATTGTTTCACAACTCATGCCTCCTGTAACACCACAGCGTAATGGTGTGTCCGAACGTTGTAACCGTACTTTATTAGATATGGTGCATTCTATGATGTCGCTTACTGATTTGCCACTATCGTTTTGGGGTTATGCATTATAGACAACCACATTTACGTTAAATAGGACACCGTCTAAATCCATTGAGACAACACTGTATGAACTTTGGTTTGGCAAGAAACCTAAGCTTTCATTTCTTAAAGTATGGGGATGTGACGCTTATGTCAAAAGGCTTCAGCCTGATAAGCTCGAACCTAAATCTGAGAAGTGCATCTTCATATGATACCCTAAAGAGACAATAGGGTACACCTTCTACCACAGATCCTAAGGCAAGATCTTTGTTGCTAAGAATGGGTCCTTTCTAGAGAAGGAGTTTCTCTCGAAAGAAGTGAGTGGAAGGAAAGTAGAACTTGATGAGGTAATTGTACCTTCTCTCAAATTGGAAAGTAGTACATCAGAGAAAACTGTTCCCGTGATGCCTACACCAACCAGAGAGGAAGCTAATGATGATGATCATGAAACTTCAGATCAAGTTACTACTGAACTTCGTAGGTCGACCAGAGCATGATCCGCTCCAGAGTGGTACGGTAATCCTTTCCTGGAAGTCATGTTATTAGACCAAGGCAAACCTATGAACTATGAAGAAGCTATGATGAGCCCAGATTCCGACAGATGGCCTGAGGCCATGAAATTTGAGATAGGATCCATGTATGAGAACAAAGTATGGACTTTGGTGGACTTGCCCGATGATTGGCAAGCCTTCAAGAAGAAGACTGACGCTGATTGTAATGTTACTGTCTACAAAGCTCGACTTGTCACAAAAGGTTTTCGACAAGTTAAAGGAGTTGACTACGATGAGACTTTCTTACCCGTAGTGATGCTTAAGTCTGTCCGAATCATGTTAGCAATTGCTGCATTTTATGATTATGAAATCTGGCAAATGGATGTCAAAACTGCATTCCTTAATGGATTTCTTAAAGAAGAGTTGTATATGATGCAACCAGAAGGTTTTGTCGATCCTAAAGGTGCTAACAAAGTGTGCAAGCTCCAGCGATCCATCTATGGACTGGTGCAAGCATCTCAGAGTTGGAATATATGCTTTGATGAGGTGATCAAAGCATATGGTTTTATACAGACTTACGGTGAAGCCTGTATTTACAAGAAAGTGAGTGGGAGCTTTATAGCATTTCTGATATTATATGTGGATGACATATTGTTGATTGGAAATGATATAGAATTTCTAGATAGCATAAAAGGATACTTGAATAAAAAAATCAATGAAAAACCTCGGTGAAGCTGCTTATATATTGGGCATCAAGATCTATAGGGATAGATCGAGACGCTTAATAGGACTTTCACAAAGCACATACCTTGACAAAGTTATGAAGAAGTTCAAAATGTATCAGTTAAAGAAAGGGTTCTTGCCTGTGTTACAAGGTGTGAAATTGAGTAAAGACTCAAAGCCCGACCACGACAGAAGATAGAGAGAGAATGAAAGTCATTCCCTATGCCTCAACCATAGGTTCTATAAAGTATGCCATGTTGTGTACCAGACCAGTTGTGTGCCTTGCCATGAGTTTGGCAAGGGGGTACAATAGTGATCCAGGAGTGGATCACTGGACAACGGTCAAAATTCTCCTTAGAGGACTAAGAAAATGTTTCTCGGTTATGGAGGTGATAAAGGGTTCGTCGTAAAGGGTTACGTCGATGCAAGCTTTAACACTGATCCAGATGACTCTGAGTCTCAATCTGGATACAGATTGAAAGTGGGAGCAATTAGCTAGAGAGCTCCGTGCAGAGCATTGTAGACATAGAAAATTGCAAAATACATACGGATCTGAATGTGGCAGACCCGTTGACTAAACCTCTATCACTAGCAAAACATGATCACACCTTAGTACTCTTTGGGTGTTAATCACATGGCGATGTGAACTAGATTATTGACTCTAGTAAACTCTTTGGGTGTTAGTCACATGGCGATGTAAACTATGGGTGTTAATCACATGATGATGTGAACTAGGTTATTGACTCTAGTGCAAGTGGGAGACTAATGGAAATATGTCGTAGAGGCAATAATAAAATGGTTATTATTATATTTCCTTAATCATGATAAAGGTTTATTATTCATGCTAGAATTGTATTGATCGTAAACTTAAATACATGTGTGAATACATAAACAAATACTGTGTCCCTAGTAAGGCTCTACAAGACTAGCTCGTTGATCAAAGATGGTTAAGGTTTCCTAACCATAGACATGTGTTGTCATTTGATAACGGGTCACATCATTAGGAGAATGATGTGATGGACAAGACCCATCCTCTAGCTTAGCATATGATCGTTCAGTTTATTGCTGCTTTCTTGAATGTCAAATACATGTTCCTTCGACCATGAGATCATGCAACTCCCAGATACCGGAGGAATACCTTGTGTGCTATCAAACGTCACAACATAAGTGGGATGATCATAAAGATGCTCTATATGTATCTCCGAAGGTGTTTGTTGAGTTGGCATGGATCGAGATTGGGATTTGTCACTCCGAGTATCAGAGAGGTATCTATGAGCCCTCTCGGTAATACACATCATAACAAGCTTGCAAGCAAATGACTAAGGAGTTAGTTACAAGATGATGTATTACGGAACGAGTAAAGAGACTTGCCGGTAACGAGATTGAACTAGGTATGAAGACACCGGCGATCGAATCTCGGGCAAGTAACATACCGATGGACAAAGGAAATTACGTATGTTGTCATAACGGTTCGACCGATAAAGATCTTTGTAGAATATGTAGGAGCCAATATGGGCATCCAGGTACTGCTATTGGTTATTGACCGGAGAGGTGTCTCGACATGTCTACATAGTTCACGAACCCGCAGGGTCCGCACGCTTAACGTTCGTTGACGATATAGTGTTATATGAGTTATATGATTTGGTCACCGAATGTTGTTCGGAGTCCCGGATGAGATCAAGAATATGACGAGGAGCTCCGGAATGGTCCGGAGGTAAAGATTGATATATGGGACGATGGTATTCGGACACCGAAAGTGTTTCGGAGTGTACCGAGTAGTCATCGAAATACCAGAGGGGGTACCGGATACCCCTGGGAGGGTAATGGGCCTATCGGGCCATTAGAAGGGAGCACACCAGACCACAAGGGGCTGGCGCACACCCTATGGCAGCCGGCCAAGTGGGAGAAAGGAAAGGGGGGATTCGGCCTCCCCCTTTCCCTTTTCCCCTCCGGCAAATATGGAAGGGGGGGCCAAGGGCAGGAGCCCAAGTAGGATTCGGCCCTACTTGGGGCGCCCCTTGGCCTCTCCCCTATATATATATATATATATATATATATATATATATATATATATATATATATATATATATATATATATATATATATATGTGGGGGGGGGGAGGGGGCGCCACACATAACCACGACAATCTCTTAGCCGTGTGCGGCGCCCCCTTCTACCGTTTACACCCTGGGTCATATTTTCGTAGTGCTTAGGCGAAGCCCTGCGGAGATAGCATCACCATCACCATCACCACGCCGTCGTGTTGCCGGAACTCATCCACTACCTCGCCGTCTTGCTGGATCAAGAAGGTGGAGGACGTCACCGAGCTAAACGTGTGCCGAACGCGGTGGTGTCGTACGTTCGGTACTTGATCGGTTAGAGCGCGAAGAAGTTTGACTGCATTAACCGTGTTACTAAACGCTTCTGCTTACAGTCTACGAGTGCGTAGACACACTCTCCCCTCTCGTTGCTATGCATCTTCTTGATAGATCGTGCGTGTGCGTAGAATTTTTTTGTTTTTCATGCAACGTTTTCCAACAATAACAGCGAGGCAGGCACCACAGAAATTGTGCGACGCCAATGGAAAGTCTCGGCGTAATAAAAAAATATAGGCATAAGAAGGCAGAAGCGACTGATACGTCTCCAACGTATATATAATTTATGAAGTATTCATGCCATGTTTACAACAATTCTATATGGTTTTGGTATGATTTGAATGGAACTAACTTAGACTGACGATGTTTTTAACAGAGCTACCCGTGGTGTTATTTTTTGTGCAGAAATAAAAATTCTCAGAATTGAATAAAACTTTTTGAAGAATTATTTTGTAACAAAAGAAAAATACTGGAGTAAAGACCCACTGGAGGGGGCCCTGCTGCCCAGTACCAGGGCGCGCCACCCCCCTCTGGCGCGCCCTGGTGGGTAGTGGGCGCCTCGAAGCCCATCTGGACGTCAGACCGACGACAAAAAATTCTATAAATACAGAAACCCCCAGAATTAATCCTAAATCAGAAGTACCGCCTGCCGCAAATCTCTGTAGCCACGAAAAACCCATCTTGACCATGTTTCGGCCCTATATAAGCAGGAGTACTCAGGTATCTCCGCCTAGGGTTCTTCTTCTTTTTTGAACACAGTACATACGCAAGCGTTCATATACACACGCATACACTCATCCCTACGAACGCACACACACACCTTACCCCTATGAGCACCTCCGAAAAACTTAGCCGGCATATCATCTTGAATTTTATGAAGTCACCGTAGGCACCTCGTCGTCGACGAGAACGTCTTCTCCCATTGAGCACCAGGATTTGAACCCTGATGGGTTGAGAATACCACGGTCCCTCTAACCATCCAACCACATATTGGTCGTCGTAGGGTTCTGATACGTGCACATGTGCCATGTCCGCGTACGGAACGCCGCCGATTCGCAGGATACGTGGCCGATACGCGTGTCACCAGAGTATCGTGTTTTCTGATATGATTAAAAAAAGGAAAAGGAAAAAAAAAGAGCTGACACGCCGCCGGGACGCCGGCGACACGGGAGCGTAGCGAGCCCAATAGAAGCCCACCTCCACCTCCTAACCCATCGGTCTTTCTCGGTTCGCTCGATTGCCAGGACATGGGATTGGATCGAGCGACCGCGTGACGGTGCCGCCTCCTGTAGACCGTAGTCGCCTCTGCCGTGGCCGCCTGCCGCCAGCACGGTAACTTCTTCTTTCTCAAGTCCCTGCTCTCCTTCGGTCCTCGCATGTTGTTGCCTCCTGCCTGTCGTCCTCCTCTAGTGCGCTGGGTGCTGGCTTGCTGCTGCTTCGCTTCGTACAGGATACTGTTGTTGCTTGCTCCTGCTCGCCTGCTGCTGTTGCTGTTGTTCCGGCTAGGCAGTGACATACATACATAGCATCTGTGGGCACTTACCACAAGGACCAAAAAAGAGGCATGGATGCAGTATTTGGAAATCATGTCACACAATCAGTTATTCTTTGGACTTATTACACGATATTTTTATTAATTATTTATGGACGCCGATAACGTCCATACGTGTGGCATACTAGCCCACACACCGTGTGTGGCATCAGCAGGAGGCAGGCTACACGGACTATGTATGGGCGAACATTATAATTGCCCACACGTGTGGGCACAGCTACTTCGTGCCACACGTCCAACAAGTACTACTCATCTTCACCCTGCACGTGTGGCACGAAGCAAAAATGCCCACACGTTCTGGCGCAGCTACGTTAGGTACTCGCGGGGTGACGATTTAGTTGCCATCTGGGATGGCAGACGTAGTTATCCGGAATGGCAACTGCAATTGTGCAAGCATGGTAACTCTATCTGTTTTGATTAACTATAGTTGCCATGTCTGATTTATGGTAGTTGCCGCGTGTAATCAAACCATAGTTGCCGTGTGTGATTAACTACTTGTCATATATGATCAAACAGTAGTTGTCATGTGTATTTGCCTATTTGTCACGTGTGATCCAACCATAGTTGCCATGTATGGTTAATCACAGTTGTCATGTGTGTTTATTTGGTTGCCACGTACGCGCAACTGCAGTTGCCGTTTAGCAACGAATCATAGTTGCCATGTGTGTTTACCTAGTTGTCACGTACGTGTAACTGCAGTTGCCACCCAGCAACGTACGAGTGTCGTGTGGGTGAAAAGCAGTTCACCCACACGCGCATGTACTAGGTGGTGGCTGTGTGGGCAGAAACTAGTTCGCCCACACAGCGCAGCGGGCAAACCGCGTGCTACAGGTGTGTGGGCGAACTCTCCAACGCCCACACATCAGCCATGTCTTACATGGCATAAAAAATCTGGCAAAACATGCCAAGATTCGTGCAAATACAAACATACGTTAATCCATGCGTGTGGGCGATATGCAAACGCCCACATGTGTGGGAGTTAGTATTTCCGTTATTTATATATGTACCCATCGTATTGCTGTTTCTATAAATTGCCGTGTCGCCGTCCTGGTATCGCCGCCGGCACATCGAGGGTCGTCGTCGCCGCCTTGTGGGTACTTGCCGCACCATCCCCAAAGTGCTAGAGGCGCTGCTCCTACGAATGCTTTGCTTCCTTCTAGCTGGCCTTGGAGCCCTCGCTTCATTAATTTCCAGCAAGAAATTGAGCAAGCCTGGAAGGTGGTTAGCACTAGCTAGTACATGGCTACTTTGCTTCAGTATTAAATTTTCTAGTATAGATTTGATCCATCCTGTTAGAATTAATTAACATGTGTTAATAATGGGGGAATCTCCTCTTGTCTTACCGCAGGCAGTTGCCTGCTTGGCAACCGTCGCGTCGGTTATCTCCTTCCCCAAACAGGCACCTCTCATGATCGGTCACGTCTGCTGCCATCTGTATAAATACCTTGATCATCTAATGAAAGGACAACCAGATTGATTACTATTCATTCATCTTTGTTTCACACGCCGAGTATTAACACGTTATCAGCACGCTCCCGCACGGCGACTCCAGCGGCGCCCTGCCTGCGACGGCTTTGGCGCACGTCCAGGCCGCATCCTGGCGGATGTGCGTGCAGAGCCCATCTCGGGCGGTGGCGTTCGAGGCCACGACTCTCGTCCGGCCATCCGCAACTACTTCCTTCGGTGCGCGTGTGTGAGGAAACAGGCGCACGACTCTCCCGAGAGAGATGCCACGCGAGAAGAACGGGGCGAATAGCAGCGTCCCGATGGAGAGCGGCAGCAAATCCGACGAACAAACTCCAAGATGGGAAGAAGAAGAGAATCGGAGACTGGAGTCAAGCACCACGCAAATTGGAGTACCAACTTCATCTAATTGCTACAGAGAAACAAGCTACTACTTTTCCAATTTTCTTCATGGCTACACAAATTTGCTTTACCATGAACAGAATCTTGCCATACGCTGGACGAAGGACGAAGGCATCCACAGCAAGAGACATCGCCTGGTTTCAGTCCCCGCTGGACCAAGACGCCGGCTCCAGCGGCTTCGTCTCCTGCCGCGCCACCGGATCACACCTCCGCGTTGAGTCCTGCCGCCACCAACGGCGCTCTCCGGCGGCACGTCGCGGCAAGACATAGCGACCGGGCGGCCTCCTGCACAGCCCGAAGCGGCCGCGTCTGGGCGTCTCAAGCCCGTGACGGCGCTTTCCAGCGCCCTGCGGCGGCGGCTTCCGGCACGGCAAGATCCTCCCTCTCCTTTCTCTGGCTAGCCCTCGAGGCCGCTCGAGACGGCGGTAGAAAAATCCCCATCGCGGAACCGCACAGGAGAGAGAGTAGAGGCAACCTTATCCCTTTGCCATTTTTGCATGCAGGTCCCTGTTTTTGCGAAATTTGCAACATGGGTAAAACAGTGGTCGAGGTTAATTTTGAACAATACTAACAGTACTATTTACTAGTACTTGCCTGTCTTAGACCCTGTTAATTACTGTATTTTCTATTGAGTTTTAAAATTCCAGAAATATGTGTATGTTGATACTTGACATGCATTCTCTGTTGAGTTCTAAAATTCTAGAACAAGTTTTCCGCGATTGAGATTAAGTTTTCTCGCACAACAGTATAGATTTGCGATTGAGAATTACCATTTTCTCGCAAAACAATCTCATTGCGATTGAGATCAATTTTCTCTCGCAAATTATTAATTCACCTCGCTGAATTATCTTGCAACTTGATACAAGATCATCTCATTTTAATTTAAGGTCTATACAATTCAAGTTTTTCACTTGAACATCAAGTTTGCAACATCATTATTATTCACTACATTAGTAGTATTTTTCTGTTGAGTACCGAGATGTATTCCAGATCATAAGTTGATGTAATAAATTTCCACGTTTATCACGTGTTGAGATTAATTACGTCCATTTGCAATGAAGATTTTGAATCTCTTGCAAAGATAAATTCAATACCTCTGCAGTATTGTTTCTCCGTTGAGTACAAGGTATTCCGGAATATTTCTATGATGTATCTATTTCCATGTTAACCACATGTCGAGACTAATACGTCTATTTGCAATTGAGATTTTCAATTTCTTGCAAATACGGATGCAAAATTCAAGGTGATTTCTTCAAATTGATGCTTGAAATCACAAGGTAGTCATATGGATCTACTGCCTACGCAGATTATCGATGACTACTGATAAAGCCTATATTTTGTCATATTTGACATTATGATTGCACAACATTGTGCACTCCCATGCATTTTACTAAGTCATGACATAAGGCATTAGGAGTGAGTATCTACTGATTTCATCAGATTATACTCCCTGGTGATGCGAGATCTACTTCATTTTGGAGATTATCTTCAAGGTGTCATGCTTAGCAATTTGAGATTCACATTAATGGTTTCAAGATAACTTCTTGAAATATCCATTAATTTTGCAACATTACCATGATGGTCTTTAATTTACTAATCGTAAATTAATTATCTCTGGTAACCGATGGCTAGAGAATTTGAGGCATTCGCCCTCAATGGCCATCACTACCCTACCTGGGCATGGACATCATGATCACTCTTGTGTCTCGTGGAATAGTATGTGCAATCCTAGACCACATGATTAACCTCTGGTCGGAATCACACCGTTAACAGAAAAAAATGTCTTATACATCATAAGGCATTATATCGATTCAGATCTCTGCATCTGGTTATTCTGTATGAGCAATTCCTCGGGCACAACAGACCTCAAGGGCAAAGGTTTGGAGCTCACTTAAACCTTTAACGAAGAATATGATGGTTGAATATGACTCAACTAATATGTTTGAAGACTTTGTCTAGTCTCTCAATCTCCTGAGTGGTCAACACAATTTTTGTCCATTTATGATGTCCTAATAAGAACATAAGTATTGTTGTCATCATATATTGTATATCGCAATATATTGTATCAGCACTTTGGTACAAATACATTTGTATGTATTCTATATATCTGAGTGATTTTCATATTGAGAATCTTCATGTCTATATATAGATTTCTACGGGGGTCAATCTGATGAAAGATGATTTCTGCCTTGTGGACATATGCACCACGACCTCTATACTTAGGGAAGTAAAATGTTTCCAATCTCGTTGGGAGAAAGTGAGATATTTTAAAATCGCTAGACGCGATGAGGTATTTGCTGGCTCAACTCGAGTCATATTTACTATCCCTGTGGGTACTCGAGTAACCTACGGATGTTTTATTACTTCCCGGTTTAACTCGTACCCTACTAAACTATAGAGGTATCCGTCAAAATAGTTTCTCTAACGAAACTTATGATGACAACAAAGAGAAATAACTTCTCTTTACCATATGCAACGGATATGGCAAGCACATTCTCTGTGTATCATCTGAATTGTACTACACATACGACACAACCCGTAGCACATGTTGCGTACAAGATAGTTTTTCAGAGTGTCTTGTACATGACAAACTTGGCATACTCGCCTTGGTCATCGAGACATTGGGTTGAAACCGAAACTATCAGCAATTCCAATAGTTTATGATTATTATGATGCTAAATTCTAACAACATGTGGATTTTATGTGCACTACAAGTGACACAGGGAAGCTAATTTTAAGGCCCACGCACCTTAAAGTCTACGCTGAACCACTCAGACTCCTTGAATGCATCAAGTCGAGGTAAGTGGCTCTTCCCATCCATTGACTAGACTATTCAGGTATTCCATGGTTCTAGAAGACATATCTACATGATGGTCTTAAATGTGTGCTTTATTCACACGAAACCATTGGCTCATTATCCTAACATCGATTTCAAGCAAATCGAATGGATAACATTGCAGAATTCTCCTTGAGTGCCTTCTCTATGGCCTTTGGATTAAAGTTTAGCAATTTGTCCTAATGTCTAGACTCAAAATGGTTTGGTAGAATCCTATCGAAAGAGTTAAGCTCATTGCATTATCTTTACTTTGGAATTGCAACTTACCAACTTTACGTTGGGGTCATGCAGTTTTACACACTCATGACAGAACTGCATAATATCATTCCCGTCTATCTTTGGTATGTGGATATCTACCAAGTATTTCCTATCTGCGGTAATTCGGTTGCATACTGATATCACCACCCGGCATACAGCATTGGCCCTCAACTTATAGTTGGGATCTATGTGAGCAATAACTGTATTTCCGTCAATACCTCAAGCCCCTCGCATGGGGAGTTATTCAAGGTCAGTATGCTGATTCAATGAGGAACATTTCCAGGCATTAGGGGGAGATTTCAAGTACCATAAAGAATGCCAGGAAATTAGTGGAAAGTTCAACACATTTCTGCCTCAAATCCACGTACTCAAAGATCTGAACCATGCGTTCAGAAGATTTGCAACACATTGCAAATAACCTGCCAGATTCATTTACTGACTATAAAGGTGTCACGCAATCCTACAATCCTGCAAAATATGTCTGAAAGAGTGGAGGTACCAACTAAAACCACTCAACTCCCCGTTCAAAGCAACAGGGGGAGAAGTACGCAAAAGTACATCAGGATTCAGCTTCTTGCAAGCAAGGATATCAAGGCCTATGAATCAGTAAATGCAAGTCAACTTCACGTTGACAGACACCTAATGGGTAGTATACACCCAGTGGATGGGAAACCTCCACCAACCCAGGTCATAGTGCACACAATGACCGGGACATCGGAATACCCGACTCAACCGCATTGGGAAATCGCGAGCAGTCACCATGGGTAACGATATTTCCATCAACTATATATTGATATATAGATTCTGGAGAATCATATAACCGGAAGTCTACAATTGTCGACATACATTTCTCAACTAGATTGCAAAAACCTTTCAAACGATTCAGATCCAAAGACCATGGCCATGGCAAAGTGTGAACAACACTCAGACTGAACTCAAGCAAAGGATATAATCTAGGTAGAAATGATCTTGCTCAATAATGAGAGGGTATTCATAAGCAATACTGACACCAGTTTTCTTCTAGAAACAGAATTGAGAACAACAAGGTGGTGAAACATAGAACAAGTATTGTAGCACAAGGGTTCACGCAGATACCCAACTATTCTCCAAAGGTGGAAGCTCTTTCCGATAACTTATATCATCGGCAGTACAAAATCATCTATCTCTGTAGTTAATAGATGTAGTGATCACATATCCATGTGGATCACTAGATTCAGACATATATGATTGATTCCCGATGGAATCTCACTTCTGAATCGAAATGCAAAATGCAACATACATTGTGTAAAAATCAGTAAGTCACCATACGACTTATTGTTGTCGGTACATATGGTACAACCGACATAGTGATTTCCTTATACACAAGGATTACTCCTACAATGATGATTATCCATGTTTGTGTGTCTGCAATGACGACACATGTAATCATCTAAATGACGGAATTTAAAATAAAGGATTTGGGTAAACCAACATACCGCACGTTACTACAAACCGAGCACCTTCATTCATACATTATGGTATACTATGTTGTCTATATCTATATTATATTGGAGAAATTCATTGTGGACAAATCTTATCCATCCATAACTCTCATGGTAGTTCATTCTCTAGACGTAAAGAAAGATCTATTTAGACCAAAAGATGATGGAAATGAGATATTGGGACTCAACGTTCCATAATGCCATTGGATCCACCAAACACAATTGGTTGGTACTCAAGAATATCTTTCGATATCGCCAAAGGCATCAAACATCGTGTCCTGGTTTTTCAGTTTCACAGAAATGTGAACACCGATATCATTGGATACATCGATCAGATCCCCACTATGGCAGATCGTAGACAAGCTTAGTGTTCCTACTAGGTGTGGTAGCCCCCTCAAGAAGAGTCTTCAAAATAGACCTCATGGCTACATCCACCAACCATTATCTCAACGATAATGTTTCTTGTGTTTCCCGGATGCAAACAGGTTACATAATAAGCAATATCACTATATTGCATATCTTGCAAGTCAAATCATGCGACTGATTTGTTCATCGGGTCTCTATCAACTTCTATGTTCCAGAAATGTGTTCATGGAATTGGTAGGTGATGGCTTCGGATTTTGCAAGAATCAGGGGGAGTATCTTCCTGAATTGTTCCTGTTCAATGCATTATATTATACTCTTTTTCCCTTCATGAGTTTACTTTACAGGTTCTCATAAAGGTTTTTAATGAGGTAATATCAACATGAGATCATATGTCATACTTTCAGTTTTCCCCACCGGGGTTTTTAGGAAAGTATATACGACATATTTATTGTCCTCTGAACTCTATGAGTTTTCTCGTATTGAGTTAAAAGAGACAATAACTATTATATGTTGCACCGTTTTCTCCTTATTTTCCCACTGGGTTTGAAGAAGTTTTAGCAACATATCAAACACTATACTCCTCACATTTTTCCCACAGGGTTTTTGGAGGAGCTTTTTAAGATGATGATACTATATGAACAAGTGCAGATTAGGGGAAGTGTTAGAATTAATTAACATGTGTTAATAATGGGGGAATCTCCTCTTGTCTTACCGCAGGCAGTTGCCTGCTTGGCAACCGTCGCGTCGGTTATCTCCTTCCCCGAACAGACACCTCTCGTGATCGGTCACGTCTGTTGCCATCTGTATAAATACCTTGATCATCTAATGAAAGGACAACCAGATTGATTACTATTCATTCATCTTTGTTTCACACACTGAGTATTAACACATCTATCAGTGATTTGGTCGAGGGTACAAGTTAAGGTTAGAGAAGCCTGCTGCATATATCAAATTAAGGCGTAGAGCCTTTTATAATCTGATGTATATTTTATTCTACAAATCCAAGTACTAGATCACGTTATGTTGCCAAGAAACTAGTGTCAGTATTATTTTTTCTACTTGTATATAGTACCTTTGCATTTGTTCTTAGGGACTGCAGGTTGTTTTGAATTTTGCCCATACCGTATACCTGTGACCACCTACTTAAAATAACAGGGAAGTATATACAGAGGCTAAATAGCCTAGAAATTTCACCAGTATTTTTCCTTCTGTTGGAGCAATAATACTTGTGTATGATTTGTGGTATACTTGTGCAAAAATAATGGAACCTGCTACCGCTAGTCAGTAGCCTTGGGTCATTGTTCTGTGAAGCAGCCAGTATTTGGAAGCTGTATCGGTTAACACAAATTTATAACTGGTCTTTTTAGTGGACTGACACTAGTATGATTGGTACATAAAGCCACGACCTTATTTTTCGTTTATTTTTTGACCTGCTTATTTTTTTTGTTTATTCGCAGGGCTGCTCTACTATGTTATTTACTACTTTGATTTGAATTTACAGTTCTTTCTCTTAACGCGTGTAATTTGTATTTCAGATAATCGTGTGGTCTCTTAGGCGATTATTAGAAGAAGGGAGTGGCAAAATTGATCCATAGAGAAGTCTGCCTTTGAACAATGAACCAAAAATTCATGTACATGACGGCCATGAACGTCAAAAGGAGCTCATACACTCTGCACCGCATCAAGGCGTCACACTTGTTTTACCCCAAGGGTGCACTTGACTCCGCGGCTGCGGTGGTGGAGGACCGTTCTGTGCCGCCACCAACAATGGCTTTCCGCCCGGGAGCCCCTAGTCGGCGCGCCAGTTACACAACTTGGCGCCTGCACGTTTTTCGACTGGGCCGGTTTCGAATCTGGCCCATTACATGCTAACGAAAGGAAAACTTGAAAAAAGAGCAGTGGGAGAACTGGGGTTCAAACTCAGCACCTCAAGTACCCAGACTAACGCATCAACCACTAGACCAACCTCTTCTTGGTGTCCGTTAACAAAAAAAAGTTCTAGTTATTGCTTTTCAGTAAAACGTAACTTAAATTTAAAAATCACTTGAAAAGTTCATCGGCTTTGAAAAAGTTCATCAACTTTTAAGAAAAGTTCAAAAAATTTGAAAAAAGCTCATCGATTTTAAGAAAAGTTCACAAAAAATTAAAAAAGTTCAACAATTTTGAAAACAGTTCATCTAATTTGACAAAAGTTCATCAAAATTTGAAAGAATAGTTCATTGAATTTGAAAATTTTCATCAATGTTTTGAAAAAAGTTCATTGAATTTAAAAAAAAGGTTCATTGAATTTGAAAAAAAGTTCATCGAATTTGGAAAATAGTTCATCCATTTTCTTAAAAAGTTCATCAGTTTTGAAAAATTGTTCATCAATTTGAACGAAAGTTCATGGATCTTGGGAAAAAGTTTCACCGGTTTTGAAGAAAAACCAGGGAAAAAATGAAAAACCGAATGTAAATGTCAAGAAAAACCACGATTGTGGAAAGGAATAAAAGGAGTGAAATGAATGTTTTACACAATCGGCTGGATGGCCGAGTGGCTGGTGCCGTTCACTTCGGGCACGAGGTCGCGTGTTCGAAATCTGATCGCAGCACCCTTTTTTTTGTGAGTTCGGAATAATAATGGGCCGGCCCAGCTTGGGGCGCTGCAGGCGCCCGTTTGCAAAATACACAGTAACGGGCGCCTGCAGCGCCAAATAGGATTTGCCTTTCCACCCTCCTCGGTCCGAGCATTCCCCAGGGGCGGAGCTTAGTTAGGGCCCAACTGGGCCATGGCCCGCGCAGTATTTTTGCACATATTTTTTTACCTATGCTTGCTACGTTGCCCAGCCCACCACTGGTCCACTGCAGTCCACCAAGCACACTACACCGCATCTCCTTTACACGTTGGATCCAGCCTGTAGCCTCCATTTCCACTCGCACGAGTATTACACATAACTGCAACTCACCGTCAGTGCCTACTCGCCATGAGGTCTAGCGCTCCAGCAGCAAGGCAGGAGGCAGTGTCCGCAGGCTCGCGGCGTGGAAGACATCACATGTAATCTAATTTGTTTTCTCAAATTTCGGGTTAGTGATTTTCACATAGTTTGAATTGCTTACCACATGTGCAACGTAGTAGTGGCTTAGCGATTTTATTGCATGATTTATCCTCAGTTAATCATTTTATAAATTAGAAAATTTACCATTTTACAAATTGTAACGTAGGTATTGGTAGGTACTAGGTACCCATGTAATATCCTGTACTACTGCCTATGACTCAGATTTTTGAAAAAAATTGTGCTCTCTTTAGTCGCACCCCCCCCCCCCCCCCCCAACATTTTCTTCGAAGCTCCGCCACTGTAGACGGGAGATAATGGAGTTCATGCTCTTCGGCAGCAGCAGGAACAAGATCGTCTGCACAGACGAGAGAGGTCGAGCCGTCTTATATGATGACGGCCTGCAAGCTGTCCGCATGTTGCTAAGCCTCAAAAAGGCCAAGTGGCAATCAGTGCCCCTCGCCGTTGGTGACAACCTGTTGGTCATGGAGGCGATCCCTAAGAACGATCAAGAGAAGGAACATCAATCTTTCGAGGCGCTGATGTATGGCGAAAGGCCTAAAATGTTCAAGGGGGTGGACTTTTTATGGCACTCCATCCCCCCGCCGCCTTATGTCTATGCCCCTGGCTATGGTGACGACCGTTCTGTTGTGATCACCGCGTGCACTGTGGTCAATAGCTCAAGCATCTTGATATCCACAGAGAGCCTCGGCACCTACTGCTTGGACACGGTGAGCGGTAAGTGGAGCAAGACTGGTGCCTGGCCGCTGCCGTTTAAAGGCCTTGCAGAATATGTTCCGGAGTACGATCTCTGGTTTGGTGTCTCGGCAAAGGGGGGTGGCGTCCTCTGCGCATCAGACCTGGGTGCTGCCTCGGCAAAGCAGACGCCGCCGCCGGTATTCCAAGAGTGGGAGGGATTTGCTGCCCCTGAGGGTACCGAGCTAGGATCGCACCTCCTGCACCTAGGTGCCGGTCGTTTCTGTGTCGCCAAGTCGATCATGACAACAAGGCCGCAAGAGACGTGCTGCCAGATGTGATGTTTCCATGACAGTACTGTCATTGTCGATAAGTTAGTGATGTTTACTGGCGTGGAGATTCAGCGCTGTGGCAGAGGGCTTAAGGTGATCAAGCACAAATCGTTTCGTTATAGTATGGGGGCATGCAGCATGCCCAAGATACTTTATTAGTCAAGTCATGCTGTTTAATTTCCCCTCACAGCATGTTCCTAGTCAATAAGAGGGCTCTTCTTTTAGATGCAATAATAGGGTTCTAGTACAGGAATAACCGGATATGCACATCTCCTTTGAAAGCAATATTTTTTTACGTCATGTTCCTTAGCGCTCCGATTCACTAGAAAAAGATACAAGAGAGTTGCCTGGTTAATTTCCAGAAACATGAGCGAAAATCGTTAAAAGATGCAAACACAATAGAGCATCTCGACCGACCTGGCTACACACAAGGCATACACACACTATCAAGGTTGCTTACAATGTCACCTCTACCCAGGCAAGCAACTCGAGACCCATTCAAATGAACAACACATGAGAACCCTATCGGCCTATGTGATGCACCATCATAGCTTGACTTGCCCATCAGATGGCATCATTGCGACCACGTCGCCCTGCAACGCTACAAGCTCCGACTTCACGGTTAGGACGTGTCGAACAGAAGAAAATGCCGCGACCCTGCTCTTCTTGCCACCGTCGTCATTGGCACGCAAGTTGCAACGCTACCGGACGACCACAGACAAGCGTTAGTCCCTCTGACCAAATTGGAGCAGTGGGAGAGCATGTATACCCTATTTAATCATTAGTCATTGCACGCTTAATTAGAAATTAAGACCAGATAAACTAAATTAGCACCAACGGGTTTCTTCAACAAGTATAAATTGCTCAACTATGTATTTTACTTCTTACTCAGGCCTTGTTTGGCATAAGGGTTTTTCCAGCCCTCAAGAGGTTGGGGGGTTGTAGGGGATTTGGTGATCCCCTTCCCTTCACCCACCCCCCTCAAATCCCCCACACTCCCTCCAATCCCAATCCCCTCAAACCCCCCACGTTCCCTCCCATCCCAATCCCCACATTCCCTTGCACATAAAAATATTGTTTGGCAGCTGGGGACTGCCTTTGTACTATTGGATAATCAACATAAAAACATGATCTTCGCAGCTCATCACATCATAGCAACAACGGTTCATCACAACCACGACATAAATTTGCCACAAAGATAATTAGATAATCAAAATAAAAATGTGATCTATGCGGATCATCACAGCAACAACTTAATTTTTGCATGACTTGGAATCAATATCTCATCATAGCAACAACAGTTCATCATAACCATGACATAATTTTGCAAAAATGATAATGCAACAGAGTACTTGATTACTTGTGCAATAGCTCAGGAACAGTTATGTTTCTGCAGACCAAGCAATAAGGCTGGGAATTATTACAGACCAAGAAAGGATGAAAATGATGTTGTAATGGAAATGAACTGTTCTTTCGATGTCATGATCATCCAGTTTGAGTGGCCAAAAGTATCCACTTTGTTTAGTCTTGCTTCCTTGGGTGCCTCAGAACCTGATGAAACAAAAAAGAGTTCAACATGCTTGTTTATACTTGAAACAACAATCAGGAAAGCATGTGCATGCAATCTACCAACTACCAAATAATAGCATGTAAATATGCAATCATTTCCTAGGAGTTTTAGATTTGGTAATACTGGGAAAATAGTGTCAAGTTAAGCATTAAACTCGACCTAATGATAATGAAAATGAAAGAATTTTGTGATCAGAATTTTTTTTAGCTCACCAAATAGCTGAGTATGTGAAGAGTTCCCAGTCAAGTCCAAAACAGAAGATGTGACTCTGAATACACAATAGAGATTTGATTTAAATACTAAGTTGATACTATATACTATAATTTGATAGTACTAAGTACGCCTCGACAAATAACAGAAGAGAATGGCCTTGTGTGCGCGCGCGGGGTATAAAACCGGGACTATCAGAATACAAAATACTATTTTGGTTTAAATAGCTAGAACTAGACACTATCTGCAGATTTGCTTTCAATACTAAAATAATATATACAACAGCCATCGTTTTAAATAGCTAGAACTCTGACCAGCAGAATACACAATACATCATGCAATTTATGAGGCTATGCTTAGTAAGAAAATCTGTCACAAAATAATTGTTCGTGAACTGTACAAGAGCGACAAATTTCTGAATACATTGTTACTATGCCAATTTTTTTTCTATTTCTTGCAAATAAAAATCATACAATTTTTGCCATGCTCATATGCTAATATGACACACAGTGCTGAATCATTTTTTAAAACATGCAAGTGCAAGTAGTTGCTAATGGGTTTATATGCCCGTGTCTGTGTGTGCCTAATATACGTCTGCGCCCTGAAACTCCCTTTGAAAAAACTAGTTGATGCCCCGCGCGTTGCCACGGGATACTATAGTTCATTTGACGTGTGGAGTTTGGCCGAGTGTTGATTCACATTACGTGACTCATGGAAAAAGAATGGTTGTCAATCCAGGAAGTAATAATCTGAATCACTTTAACCACATACCACCAAATTTTCCTAAGGCAAACTAAGAAAATGACACGGTATAATCATGTGTTAGGTTCAAACAAAAATGTGGAAACTATACTTGCATCATAGTTTAAATATTTTGTAGCACTGGTCTTCATCATTGTCCAGTTTTCAGCAGTCCCAGTAGTGTTGAATGGAACATGACCTGAAAATTACCTTCAAACATGACCTTAAATATTTTGGAACATACTCGGTATAATCAAGTGACAGGTTCAAACAAAAATGTGGATACTATACTTGCTTCATAGTTTAAATATTCTGTGACACTTATGGTCTTCATCATTGTCTAGTTTTCAGCAGTTCCCAGTAGTGTTGAATGGACCATGACCAGAAAATTAGCTTCAAGCAAATAATTACTTCATGGAGAAAAAGTACAGGCATTAGAAGAAAAATCAGTATACAAATGATATCCATGCCTTTCAGTACAGGTCGCATTAGGCAGGCTTCTGAAAGGCGTGCTTTTGCAGATTTTGCGTGATTTAACTACTGGTTACAAAATAAAATAAAATAAAATATCCTTACAAAAATAATTCTGAACAATCAAAGGAGTTGACTGAACGAATAGTCGAATATTCAGTAAGAAATCATAATTCACATTTTCAGTCCTATTTTTAGGGCAAAGTGAAAACAAACCTACTCGTGGCTGAAAGTACTATTGAGAAATGGAACATTATCTTTATGCATGAACAGGAACAACTCTGCATTATCAGTAATTCAGTATTCTTCCACCACTTCTCCCAATAAGGCGTACAGGATGTTCTGACAGATATACCCAACTGTTGCATCAAACCAAACGCAGAACACATGCAAACAGTCCGAAATGAGAAATGAGAAATAAGATAATGCATAACAACAGATTATCTTCAGAACTCCCCATTTAAGATCTCTGGTGTACAGCGTTACTTTAACCCTTCCTTCAACCATGCGTTTCTTTCTGGAGTAGCATTAATTTTGACTCCATATGCCAGCTATGGAGTCTTGCTGATGTAGTTTACCAACTTATATATCACTCAGTAGAAGAAGCTCCAAGAATAAGTGATCTGTGTCACGAATACGTTGAGTATTCTTATAGACATAAAAACCAGAAATTGAACAGGAAATTTTATCATATTCAGTTTCAAGAGGTACCCACCTCTTGCTCAGGTACCAAACACAACTAAATATGTTACAAACTTACAAACGATATTGCGCCTGATTACCTTACAATTCGGATCGATTAACTCAGTTTGGCTCAACAATTTGCTGCAATTTTCAAATTGATTACCTCTTGAGGGCGGAAACCCTACGTCAGCACCGGATCAGATCGAATCAGGCCTAGCCTAGGAATGGTATGAGGGAGGAGGGGACAAAGGCGACTTACAGGTAGAGCATCATGAGTCCTCGGAGATGAACTGCGGCTCGAGCTTGCCCTTGAGGATGTTGATGGGCTTGTTCATGCCCTCTGCGTGAAGTTCCTCCCATCCTTCAGATCGATCGTCCTGCAATCTACCCTTGCCCCGCAATCTCCACAGTAGCTGTCGGTGCTATCCCAACGGCGGCCGCAAACCCTAGAGGAGTCTGGGTCCATCGCCGCGTGGGATTCGTGAGAAAAAAATTATATGAGACCAGGTTTCACGGTTAGCAGGTGAGACCCGCCCTGATGAATGACACGTGGCATTCACAAATCACAAAGCATCTAATCTCTTCCCCCTGATTTCAGGTGGGGGTGGGGGAGAATCGTGGATATGTAGGGAATAGAGAAATGCCACCCGCCTAAGTAAAGCACTGTAGATGCTTTGTGATTTGTGAATGCCACGTGTCATCCATCAGGATGGGTCTCACCTGCTAGCCCGTGAGACCTGGTCTCATAGAATTATTTTCCGGATTCGTGACGCTTGCGGCGCGCGCGCGAGGGAGATGGGGAAGAATAGGAGACGCGACGGCACATGAAGAGGCTTCGATTGGGAGTTCGCTTCTGCTTCTGCTTCCGTGGGTAAACTGAGTCAGTGGGAGGGGGCGTGGTGTGCTGCAGATCTGAACCATCTATGATCAATCAAACGGCTGAAACAATTTGTGGTGACGTGGATGCATGAGAGGGCAGGAAAATCAGGTAGTGGGGTGCCCCTATTTCTTTCCCTAATAATAAAGCATGGGTTGAGTCTGTCGGGCTCACCGTCATAGCATTTTTGCAAAAAGGCCCCGTGGTTTTGATAATTAAACACACAGTCCTTATTTAAGTGGATCCGTAAAAAAACAATTCGATTTTGAAAATTAACCCTTGTATTTTGTCAGAATTTCGCCCACGCTCTTCTGTTCATCTTATTCAGTGGCAGAGAAGGTGGAAGGTGGGACAGCTTCGGCTGGGCGCTTGTCGGCGAGCTCGTCGGCCGTCCGGCTCTCCCCTCCGCTTGCGGCCCTCTCGGTCTCTCCTTCACTTCCGGCGTCCCCCCCCCCTGTAGGTGCGTATCCATCCCAGCACCTTGATCCTGCTCCTGTCCCCTCCCTGATCCTGCTCGATTTTAACTCAAGAAAAAATGATCCTACTCGATTGGTGGATCTGCGGCTCAGGGCATCCTCGACGTTCCTAAACTCAAGAAGTGCGGCGGCGGCAGATCTGCGTGGGGGCATTGAGCGCAGCTGGATCCGCGTGAAGGCCTCCACAGCCTCCGTGCAGACGCTCGAGGTCGACAACGCCACCATGATGTACAGCTGCAAGCTGCCCACCCGTGTCCTCAGCCTCTTCTCCCCACTCTTGGTGTCTCCTCAACGATCCTCAGCAGGGAGCGCATCATTGCCGTCAACTCCAAGATGATCCGATGCGTCAAGAGGTAATCCTCTACTCACTTGACCGCCGACGAGGTCTTCCAGTACGCCGCCGATGTGCAGCCACTCTCCTCTCCTCTCTCTCTCTCTCTCTCTCTCTCTCTCTCTCTCTCTCTCTTTCCCTCCCTCTGGTATCCCTCTCTATCTTGCTGGTACGGCACCGATCATCACTGGTCTGGACTCACACCCAACTTGATTTTTCCTTGTGCTGATTTGGGGTTAGTTCAGGACTTCAGGTCCAGGGGCAGGTGTTAATGGAGAGTTTGAGAATGAATGCGAGAGGTGGTTGCATCTGTTACCCTTTAGTAATTTTTCTGTCGGTCTCTGCTTTTTCGATTCATAGGTGTACTTAGATCCAAGGATCGGATATATGCTACTGTAAAGTTATCTCAGGATATTATCTATCTGTTGAAAGATCGTGGATGTCGCCTAGAGGGGGGGGTGAATAGGCGTTTTAAATTAATTACGGTTTAGGCTTGAACAAATGCGGAATAAACCTAGCGGTTAATTTGTCAAGCACAAAACCTAAAACAACTAGGCTCACCTATGTGCACCAACAACTTATGCTAAGCAAGATAAGCAACTATGTGATAGCAAGATATATGACAAAGAACAATATGGCTATCACAAAGTAAAGTGCATAAGTAAAGGGCTCGGGTAAGAGATAACCAAGGCACGCGGAGACGACGATGTATCCCGAAGTTCACACCCTTGGGATGCTAATCTCCGTTTGGAGCGGTGTGGAGGCACAATGCTCCCCAAGAAGCCACTAGGGCCACCGTAATCTCCTCACGCCCTCGCACAATGCAAGATGCCGTGATTCCACTAAGGGATCCTTGAGGGCGGTCACCAAACCCGTACAAATGGCAACCCTTGGGGGCGGTCACCGAACCCGTACACTTTGGCAACCCTTGGGGGCGGTCACCGTTACCCGTCAAATTGCTCGGGGTGGTCTCCACAACCTAATAGGAGACCCCGACGCTTGCCCTGAGCTTTACACCATAATGATTGAGCTCCGACACCACCAACCATCTAGGGCGCCCAAGCACCCAAGAGGAACAAGCTCAAGGGTACCAAGCACCCAAGAGTAATAAGCTTCGCAACTTGCAACTTCAATGTATCACCGTGGAGAACTCAAACCGATGCACCAAATGCAATGGCAAGGGCACACGGAGTGCCCAAGTCCTTCTCTCCCAAATCTCACCAAAGCAACTAATGCTAGGGAGGAAAATGAGAGGAAGAACAAGAAGGAGAACACCAAGAACTCCAAGATCTAGATCCAAGGGGTTCCCCTCACATAGAGGAGAAAGTGATTGGTGGAAATGTGGATCTAGATCTCCTCTCTCTTTCCCCCCAAAACTAGCAAGAATCCATGGAGGGATTGAGAGATAGCAAGCTTGAAGAAGGTCAACAATGGGGGAAGAACACGAGCTCAAAGGATAAGGTTCATTGGGGAAGAAGACCCCTTTTATAGGTGGGGAAAAATCCAACCGTCATGCTCACAGCCCGCACAGAGCGGTACTACCGCTCGTCCTCACGGTACTACCGCTCGTCCTGACGGTACTACCGCTAGGGGTAGTGGTACTACCTCAAAGGGTAGCGGTACTACTGCTTGCGAGCGGTACCGCTGGACTTGTGACGAGTTTTTGATCTGGAGCGGAAGTAGCCACGGAAGTAGCCGCGGTAGTACCGCTCCCAAGAGTGGTAGTAAAAAATTACATCCCCTCCAAGCGGTAGTACCGCTCCCATGAGTGGTAGTACCGATGCAGCTTTTATAAGGACATCAAAAGTGACACAACTTCTGCAAACGGACTCCGAATTCAACGAAACCAAGTTTGTTGGAAAGCTAGCGGCAAGGGCTAACACAATCTTGATAGAAATAACAATAATAAGCAAATTAGAAAAGGCCCATAATAAAATGGTGAGAACCCTTCCTCGAATAAGACTGGTAAAACCTCCTACACCGAAAACGCAATAAAAGAAGCATGTGAACTCCGTTTTCGATGAACTCGAGCTTGTTAAGAAGATGACCATAAGCTCCAAATCTCACTAGGAGAAAACCAAACAAGAACCAAGAAAGATGATGCAAGCATGAAATGGTTTGAGCTCTGTACAAACGATACGATCAAGCTACTCACTTGAGAGCCCTCCTTGATAGTACGACAATCGATCCTATAACCCGGTCTCCAAACTACCACTATGAGACTAGTAAAATAGAGAACCTATCAAGGCCAAACCTTTGCCTTGCACATAGTCCACTTGAGCTAGATGATGACGATCTTGACTCCCTCAAGTTGGACCACCTTTCTTGATTGTGTTGGCTCGATGAAGACTAGATGTTTGCTCCCCCATACTCTACTACGGGTGAGCCGCTCTTTGTCACATCTTCTCAAATCCATTGACACCACAATGGACGGCAAGCTTCAAGGATGATCTCTTCATGATGCTCCACTTGAACTTGCACACTACAACCATACCATGGGATCACTGATCCCTCGGTACATCTTGTACGCTTTGTGTGTTGATCAACTTGATTCACTCTTGACTTAGTCTTAATCAACCTTGAATCTTTCCAACTCTCTTCATTTGGATGATGTCTTGAAGGTAGACATGAATGATCACACACTCTTCTTCTTCTTCAAGACATGCTTGCAATAAGCTCAACTCTCACATGACCAATCTTTGGATAATTCCTTAATAGCACCTTGGTCAACACATAAACTCCTTGAAACCAACACATGGACTTCAAGAAAAGCCTATGGACAAATCCTTCAAATATAACTCAATGCAACCAATAGTCCATAGAGAATGTCATCAATTACCAAAACCACACATGGGGGCACCACATGTCCTTTCAGTCTCCCCCATTTTGGTAATTGATGACAATCACTTTGAAGAAAGTTTATATAAGGAATTATGCATCACAATGCAGTGCAACATCCAATGATGCGTGAGAATGAGATGCAAATGCTTAAGAACAAAATCAAATCAAGGGGAGATAACTCTCTAAACTTCTCCACAAAACTCTCTGAAACTTCTCCCCCATTGGCATCGATTGCCAAAATGGGCGAAAAGCTTAAAAGGCCAATATAAAAAGTGTTCCTCCATAAATTGTGTATTTCTCAACAAGAGAGTGGAATGCCATACACATATCCAAAGGTAAATACTTGGAGGAAGACCAACTATATTGAGGCACAAAGATTGCAAAAGAATGATATGCCACAAAGACATAACAAAGAGGGAAACACGCAATCAAGCAATGAAAAGATACCAATTGAAGCAAGCTATCAAAAGATACCAATTAAACCAACTGGACCAATGATCCTACGTGCCACATGAATAAAAGATATTATGATAGAGCAAAGGAGTGTCCTAGAGAAACTAGAGAAGCTCCCCATGATTTGTGCACTCCTTAGAATATTTGCGTTAGGATACCAAGTGCACAAAATAGGATCATCACTCCCCCAAAATCAGTAGAAACTCACAACAAGTGCAAGTGTGCTAAAAAAGAGGCAAGGCATAGCTGTTGCAACAAGCACATGGTTTAGCAACATATAAAAGAGGCAACTCACGAGTGGGCTCAACCAAAAAGATGTGTGTGAGTCATGGCAAAGCACTTGATAAGACTCATATATGGATGAACATTAAGCATCAACATAGTCTTGGATAAATGAGATACAAGGTGCAAGACATGACCTTCCCACACACACAACAAGCAAATGGATACACAAGCTTACAAAAAAGCCAAATAACAACCAAGCTTGTGACAACCCATGGTGAAGATAGAAAGTGAAAGCCTCATCAAGACGAGGGATACCAATTAAGATGGCAAAAAGCCTCGTCAAGACAAGCATGAGCAAAAAGATCTTCACCACACAAGAGTGCATCAAGATGCAACGAGATATGACCCGCACTCATGGCACACACTTTCACAGAGCCACCAAAGAAATAACATGAGAAAGAAATGGTGGACGTGAAAGAAAGGGATATCAACTAGATATGCAACTTCTCTCAAGTGTATAAGATTCTAGGTAGATGACGATCATAATGATATCGATCCACAAAGAAGGATGTACACACAAACTAGTTACAAAAAGGAAAGAATAAGATATCCACAAGGAAGTCATAAATATACCAATAACATATTTGCTTGAAAGCATAGCACTTGGCTAGATATGGTCTTACTGTATATAAATGAAGTCCAACCACACATCCATCAAAGACATCACAACTAGCAACAAGAGATTATCGTTGTGATGCTTTGAGAAAGGAAACAAGTATCACAAGATATGAAATGAATATCATGCCAAGATGCAACCTACACAAGGTTGAATGCAAGAGAGGAAAGCATGAATAGATACTTGTTACCGAGATAGATTGGAAGGATGCAGGATATACCAATTGAAGGTATTAGATAGTAGTTCATTGAACATCCTAGCTTGACTCCAATAAGCACATGGTGACACCACCTTCCTTGTGAGTGAGCCGAGCATCCAATGTATCTCCAATTGTTCCTAGAACAACAACACAAACAAAATGGTACCCATCCTCATTGGGACCAAAGAGTTAGAGAACCAACAATACATAGGACAAAATCCACATAAATATGTGCATATAGATATGAAAATGAATTTCATGCACATCTCATCCAATTTGAGACTTGGTGGAGTTTCCCCTGTATATTGGGTCAACGAAAGAAAGCATGCCAAAGATACTACATGAAGTTAATATGCATGCTCAATACTTTCAAGAACCGATACAATTGACAAAGAAATACCAAGTGAAGAAAAGATGCCAAATGAATAAATCAACACTTGGAGGATATCAACTGAAAGATACATCAAGGAATGAGATATCCATTGATACACGCAAAAAGAAAGATGTCAAACTCCCAGAAGAGAGAATGGTTCCAAACAAACCAAGTGCTCTACAAAGTTTCATGATGGCACAAAGTACCAAAAAGAAACAGTTTGCATTCCACCAACACACACTTGATAAGGATCACAAGGTGAGCGTTCTAAGAAAAATAGGATAGCTCCCCCAAGCGTTGTGCATTATAGAGAATTTGCATTTGAATACAAAAATCACAAGATGGGGTCACCACTATCACTATATCTATACAAACACTAGACAAGCTCAAGGAAATAACAAGATCCACAAGTGGTATGGAATACAATGGGAGTTGACACAATCCTAGGCAAGAGATAAGGCAAAAAAAGCAAAGGCCAATGTAAAGATGATCAATAATTTCTACCTCACATAAGTGAGTACCAATTGTCAACAGACAAGAAGTATTTGGAAATAATTCCCGTTGGTAGAATAGCAAGGTTATCCAACATCATCTTCACACCAAACACAAGCAAATTGCAACTTGTAGAGCTAACATGCCACCTACGAACAGGATAATTTACAATATCAATTCTAGGTGACAATATCTCAAATGAACACATTTTCTAGGCTTGTAATACGCACATAGCATATTACTCCCCCATAATGTGATACCAATAAAAATTTAACAAGAGGCAATAAGGGAATCCAACAAGAGATAATTAATGGACTATTTAGAATTTGAATTTCTCATGAGAAGACATACCACATAGCGACTAGATAATCTTGTAATATCAATACTAGATGGTATTACTCATGTACACACATTTATAGGATTGTGAGGTGCACAAAGCACATCACTCCCCCACAATAGGATATTCCATTAATCTCTCACAGGAGCCAACTAAGATACCAACAAGGTGCACAAAGGCTCAACGAACGACACACATGTACATGGAGTGCAAACCAACATACACATACTTGATTACTCAAGATAAGCAATTTGGAGACACAACATATACAAACACATGCAAGGAACAAAACCAAAACATGCAAAGGGGCAAGTAACTTTCAATGTAAACAAATTAAGTACAAGTTACCGCGAGGAGGCACATTGGATATAAGATAGAAGCTTGATAACCCAATTGACTTGGCTTGAGACAATAAGAATGACGAAGACCCCTTAATTCTTCATAATGTAGCCAAGTCTCCAATGCCCTCCATCAACACCTATTGATCAAGTTTGAGCTAGTTGGTCCCCAACCAAGTTGGGTCCTAAGAGGTTAGTCACAATAGGCTTGGCTACCCAAATGGTTCTTCTCTTGACACCACTTTGAGTACCAACAATTTTGGCAAACACATTTCCAACCTTATCCTTCCCAAGAGAATAGATATCATCAATAATAATTGGGTTGGATAAGTTACCACTAGTGCATGAAGAAGCGAGGTGACCGTTCTCACGACATAGGTAGCAACGTCTACTCTTCACTTTCTTCTCACTTGATTTCTCAACTTGAGAAGCATTAGCTTGAGTTTTCTTGGTAATAGACCTTTCTTCAACTTGGGGTTGAGCATGAGAGTGAACTTGTGGCCGCTTCCCTTGTTACTTGTCACTAATGGGCTTCTTCTTCAATGGGCAAGATCTAACATGATGCCCTTCTACTTTGCACTTGAAGCAAACAATCTTGGCCGAATTCTTGACTTGTTTTTGGCCCTTCTTCTTGTTGCTCTTAAACTTCTTCTTCTTATTGGAGTTGAATCCAAGTCCACCGTTGTCATTGGGGGATTTTTGCACACTCAAGATATTGTTGAGTGTGGCCTTCCCTTCATGACACTTTTCCAAGTCTTTCTTCAAAGAAGTGACTTGGGCCTTGAGCTCTTTGATTTCCTCTACATGGTTAGTCTCAACACAAGCACTAGAGGAAGTATAAGCTTCATCGTTAGAGCAACAAGGCAAGGAAAGCAATTCATCACAAGATGTACCAATGTTATGCATGGATGAATCACGAGGACTAGCACAAGGCAATATAGCATTTTGACTAAAAGTAGTACTAGTATCCACATGAGGCCCACTAGATGTTACCTTAGCAATCATGGCCTCATGAGCTATCTTTAGCACATTATGGGATACTAGAAGATCATCATGAGAGCTTGAGAGCTTTTCATGGCTTCCTTCCAATTTCCCATAATTGCTAGATAGCAACTCAAGTTGAGCCCGAAGCTCAACATTCTCCTTCAAGATGGATGCTTCAAAGTAATAGAGTTAGTAGCACAAGCATCATCAATAATAGCAAGAGGAGAAGGCAACTTGGCAAGCTCTTTTGAATATGAAGCTTTAAGTTGTGCATGAGACTCGGTGAGTTTGATGAGTTCACTCTTAATGACCCTTGAGCCATTTTCGAGGTGCCCAAAGTCCTCAAGAAGTTTAGCATGCACAACTTCAATCTTCTCATTTTTAGTTTCAAAATCATTGGCCACCTCAAGAGTACTATCATGAGATTCCTTCACTCTAGATAATTCTAGAGCAAAAGTCTCCTCAAGAGATTCCTTGGTGGTTTGTTCAAGTTCAAGAGCTTGAGAGAGGTCTGCAATCTCATTAGCGTAATCACGCTCATGACCTTCCATTTTTTCAATGGAGACCTCATGTTCCTCGAGATGAGATTCCAACTCCTCAATATATTTCTTGCCCTCAATGGCAATGGACATGATTTCCATGAAGTTGGAACGAGCAATTTTATTTTTATGAAGAGCTTTAAAAATCATTTCCCCCTTAATTTTTAAGGAGGCAACATTATCATTCTCTTCATCATTATCCTCATCATTATTAGCAATAACATCATCATCAAGAGACATATTGGGTTTCAAAGTAGGAGATACCTTTTAAGCCTTAGCCATAAGGCATAAAGCAATAGATGATGATGTAGGATCCCTTGAAGCACCATTTAAGACAACATCTTGTTCCATGGAGTGTTGAGTTTCCTCTACATTGTTAGCACAACAACTCGAGGAAATAGATACATTTTTATCATGGCAACAAGACATAGCAAGCATATCATCATGATATTTGAGCAAGCAATTTCTACATGATATGCAAGGACTATCAACACAAGCATGTGAAACATGTAAGGTGCTCGAAGTGTTACAAGTCCAAAGAAGGACCATTGTAATAAGATAATGATGAAGGATCACCAAGAACAAGCACACTATCATCATTGCAATGACCAGCACTACTCACCATAGCATTACCTTGTGGCAATCCACATGTAGGTGAAGTAGAAGAAGTTGAGAAGGCAACACGACCGGAGGTGGAGGGAGAACAATCATCCCCACAAATCTTGGACACACCATATTTATCTTGAAGCTTTGTCCACAACTCATGAGCATCCCGGAACGACATGAGTTGAAATATAACTACATTGCTCAAAGCATCAAAAAGCACATTAGAAGCTTGAGCATTGAGATAAGAGTTTTTCTCATCCTCTAAAGATAATCTTTGGGGATCCTTTGGAGGAGAAAAACCCATATCTACAATTCGCTCTAAATTTGGGTCCATGACCCTAAAGAGATTAAGCATGCGAATTACCCAAACATCAAAATTTGTGCCATCGAAACTAAGAGTGTCAGAGAATCCTAATCCCCTAGTCGACATCTTTACTCTCTAGGCGGTTAAGCCTAATAAAGAGAGACGAGGCTCTGATACCAATTGAAAGATCGTGGATGTCGCCTAGAGGGGGGTGAATAGGCGCTTTAAAATAATTACGGTTTAGGCTTGAACAAATGCGGAATAAACCTAGCGGTTAATTTGTCAAGCACAAAACCTACAACAACTAGGCTCACCTATGTGCACCAACAACTTATGCTAAGCAAGATAAACAACTAAGTGATAGCAAGATATATGACAAGAAACAATATGGCTATCACAAAGTAAAGTGCATAAGTAAAGGGCTCGGGTAAGAGATAACCGAGGCACGCGGAGACGACGATGTATCCCGAAGTTCACACCCTTGCGGATGCTAATCTCCGTTTGGAGCGGTGTGGAGGCACAATGCTCCCCAAGAAGCCACTAGGGCCACCGTAATCTCCTCACGCCCTCGCACAATGCAAGATGCCGTGATTCCACTAAGGGACCCTTGAGGGCGGTCACCGAACCCGTACAAATGGCAACCCTTGGGGGCGGTCACCGAACCCGTACACTTTGGCAACCCTTGGGGGCGGTCACCGTACCCGTTAAATTGCTCGAGGCGATCTCCACAACCTAATTGGAGACCCCGACGCTTGCCCGGAGCTTTACACCACAATGATTGAGCTCCGAACACCACCAACCGTTTAGGGCGCCCGAGCACCCAAGAGGAACAAGCTCAAGGGTACCAAGCACCCAAGAGTAATAAGCTTCTCAACTTGTAACTTCCACGTATCACTGTGGAGAACTCAAACCGATGCACCAAATGCAATGGCAAGGGCACACGGAGTGCCCAAGTCCTTCTCTCCCAAATCCCACCAAAGCAACTAATGCTAGAGAGGAAAATGAGAGGAAGAACAAGAAGGAGAACACCAAGAACTCCAAGATCTAGATCCAAGGGGTTCCCCTCACATAGAGGAGAAAGTGATTGGTAGAAATGTGGATCTAGATCTCCTCTCTCCCCCCCCCAAAACTAGCAAGAATCCATGGAGGGATTGAGAGATAGCAAGCTCGAAGAAGGTCAACAATGGGGGAAGAACACGAGCTCAAAGGATAAGGTTCATTGGGGAAGAAGACCCCCTTTTATAGGTGGGGAAAAATCCAACCGTTATGCTCACAGCCCGCACAGAGCGGTACTACCGCTCGTCCTCACGGTACTACCGCTAGGGGTAGCGGTACTACCTCAAAGGGTAGCGGTACTACTGCTTGCGAGCGGTACTAAAAAAATACATCCATGCCAACCACCGCTGGACTTGTGACGAGTTTTTGGTCCAGAGCGGAAGTAGCCGCGGTAGTACCGCTCCCAAGAGTGGTAGTAAAAAATTACATCCCCTCCAAGCGGTAGTACCGCTCCCACGAGCGGTAGTACCGCTGCAGCTTTTATACGGACATCAAAAGTGACACAACTTCTGCAAACGGACTCCGAATTCAACGAACCCAAATTTGTTGGAAAGCTAGCGACAAGGGCTAACACAATCTTGATAGAAATAAAAATAAGAAGCAAATTAGAAAAGGCCCATAATAAAATGGTGAGAACCCTTCCTCGAATAAGACCGGTAAAACCTCCAACACCGAAAACGCAATTGAAGAAGCATGTGAACTCCGTTTTCGATGAACTCGAGCTTGTCAAGAAGATGACCATAAGCTCCAAATCTCACTAGTAGAAAACCAAACAATAACCAAGAAAGATGATGCAAACATGCAATTGTTTGAGCTCTCTACGAACGATATGATCAAGCTACTCACTTGAGAGCCCTCCTTGATAGTACGGCAATCAATCCTATAACCCGGTCTCCAAACTACCACCATGAGACCGGTAAAATAGAGAACCTATCAAGGCCAAACCTTTGCCTTGCACATACTCCACTTGAGCTAGATGATGACGATCTTGACTCCCTCAAGTTGGACCACCTTTCTTGATTGCGTTGGCTCGATGAAGACTAGATGTTTGCTCCCCCATACTCTACTATGGGTGAGCTGCTCTTTGGCACATCTTCTCAAATACATTGACACCACAATGGACGGCAAGCTTCAAGGATGATCTCTTCATGATGCTCCACTTGAACTTGCACACTACAACCATACCATGGGATCACTGATCCCTCGGTACATCTTGTACACTTTGTGTGTTGCTCAACTTGATTCACTCTTGACTTAGTCTTGATCAACCTTGAATCTTTCCAACTCTCTTCATTTGGATGATGTCTTGAAGGTAGACATGAATGATCACACACTCTTCTTCTTCAAGACATGCTTGCAATAAGCTCAACTCTCACATGACCAATCTTTGGATAATTCCTTAATAGCACCTTGGTCAACACATAAACTCCTTGAAACCAACACATGGACTTCAAGAAAAGCCTATGGACAAATCCTTCAAATATAACTCAATGCAACCATTAGTCCATAGAGAATGTCATCAATTACCAAAACCACACATGGGGGCACCACATGTCCTTTCATCTGTTTCTGATGATAAGCTTTCAGTTAGTTGATACCACTGACTTTTCCTGTGTGGGAAAGACAACATTTCTACTGGACATTTGCTAAGACAGAGCACTTCAGATTCCTTCTACATATAACATGTACTACGAGCTGGCTGTGATGGTTGCCGTCTATATTGTCGTGTGAATTGTTCCACACTTCTGATCATCATATTGTATGATGAGCAGTTGACCATCTCTTATTCTGTGGGGATATGGTCCGTTTGTATTCTTCTAATTGATTCGGTTCACAATTCTAGCCGATGAAATTTGCTCTACATTTATGTGTACGTATGCTATCCTATATACTGGAACTTGTGCTTGCCCATTATATGATTATACTACAAGTAGACAAATGCAAATGTCCATAGTAATAAACTTGTGGTCACAGGACTACTAGCTTAAAGTTTGTTAGATTATGTAAATGGGCATTTTTGTTGTCTGCTCTTTAGGTTTCCATAGCATGAGGTGGTGCTCTTGCTTTTGAAAACACATATAAACTGCCATCTATACTGAACAATGGGGCTTCCTGTCTAAACTGGAGCAGTAATTCAAGGCTGAAAGGACCGACATTAGCAGCAATAATATAAATATCCATTAGAAGAGTTTTCTGCACTGAGTCCGTGGGTCTCACAAATATATAAGATATATAGAATGTTGTAAAGATCAGATTACCTTCTCATGCAATGGAACAATTGTGTGTCTTGATCTTTCCCGTTTTCTTTGGTTTTGCAGCCTAGAATTTTTAGACATGCGCATATAGATTGGAGAATCTAATAGTAGCTGAAAATGTTTTTGAGTAAAAATGCAACTAATACTCAATTTTCAGGACTTGATACATCATGGTCTTCTTGTGCTTTTTTGTTTGGTTGGTGTAGAATCCCTCAGCTCTTACCAAGAGGCTCTAGCTTCGAACCTGACTCTTTTAGTAGTTGAAGTGTTGCACGCATGAAATTGATCGCAGCTACTTCATCTAAAGATCCCAAGATCAGAATTTTATTACCCTATGTCGAGACCTGCATTTTTGCTATGGTGCACTCTAAGCTTTCTAAATTTTGTTATGAGGTTTAGAGAGGAAGTGAAGCAGCAACAATTCGGGTTCAGAGAAGATTAGGATCAACAGTTCATTGGAGAAGGAGAGGTACAGCAGCAGAGGGTAGCAGTAGAGAGCAGAATCAGCAGGTCAGGGGCGGCAGCAGAGGATCAGAAGCAGAGATGAGTTCGATTCAATTGCCATTGATAATGATTCAGACTTAAGTTTACACCACCATTGTGTTATTAAATATTTTGTCCTTTTTCACTTGTGATTATGCACTAGAGATTTGCAAGGATGCATTGGATTCTTTTTACACTGATTTGATGCACTCTGACTTTGGAATGCGAAAAAATGTTATCTTCAATTGGCATTGATGATTCAGACTTTAGTTTGCTAATACTGTAGCTGACATAACCTTGAGTGTTACTCGGCTATACTAAGTGGATTGAGCTTTTTGTTATCCCAGTGTCTTGAAAGCAAACTCTGTTCAAGGTTCCTTCTTTATCTTAGGCTCAGTACAGTGCTCATAATATCAATTGAGTAGCAAGCTAAGGCTAGAGTGTATTTCAGTTGACCAACATGGCCGGAGGTGTGAACCAAACTGACAACAGAGATCCAGTCTCTCATGCTTTATTCTTCATGTAGTACAATGATGTTTGTTTGTAGCTAACTTAGTCCTCTCGGACGCTCTTGCTTGATACAAGGGTATGAACATGTCATACACTGACCTTGGAAAACGTTTGGACCTCATTTACAAAGATACATGTCACTGAGGTAGCTGAAAAATAATTTGATGGCCACGAACCATCAAACCTATGGTGCACTTCTGAACTGTTATTGCTCATCTAAAAAAGAAGAGAAAGCAACACACCTTTATCACAAGATGGACGAGCTTGGCATCAATCAACAATCTGATATCCCTTTACATGAAGTAAGGCCAGCATCAAAAGAAACTTAAGGGCCTTGATTTAGAAGGTCACATAAATATCTAGATTGATCGTTAGTAGACAGGGCTGTTTGGTAGATTCACTTCATAATACTTGATACGTCTCCAACGTATCTATAATTTATGAAGTATTCATGCCATCTTTACAATAGTTTTATATGATTTTGGTATGATTTGATTAGAACTAACCCAGACTGATGCTGTTTTCGGCAGAACTACCGTGGTGTTGTTTTTGTGCAGAAATAAAAGTTCTCAAAATGCGATGAAAATCAACGGAGAATTTTTCTGAAAAATATAAAAAATACTGGAACGAATAGTTACCGGAGGGGAGGCCCGTGGGCCCCACGAGGGTGGAGGGCGCGCCCTTTTGCCTCGTGGACTTCCCGTGGGGCCCCTGACTTGTTCTCGACGCCAACCTCTCCTATAAATACCCAAACCTCCAGAAAATAACCTAGATCGGAAGTTCCGCCGCTGCAAGCCTCTGTAGCCACGAGAAATCAATCTAGGCCCTCTGTAACACCCTGCCGGAGGGGGCCATCATCACCGAAGGCCATGGAGGAGGATCCAGAGGGGCCATCATCGCCAGGAAGGCCAAGGAACAGAGGGAGAACCTCTCCCCATCTAGGGGAGAGGCCATGGAGGAGGAAGCACAAGGGGGAGTACCTCTCCCCCTCTCTCTCGATGGCGCCGGAGTGCCATCGGGAGGGGAATCATCGCCACGGTGATTGTCTTCATCAACATCATCATCATCATCATCATCATCACCATCATCACCATCATCACCATCCTCATCTCTTTTACGCAGTGCACTCTCCCGCACCCCGCTGTAATCCCTACTTGAACATGGTGCTTTATGCCACATATTATGATCCAATGATGTGTTGCCATCCTATGATGTTTTGAGTAGATATCCTTTGTCTTTGGGTTGATTGATGATCTAGATTAGTATGAGTTGTATGTTTTATTTTGGTGTTGTCCTATTGTGCCCTCCGTGTCGCGCAAGCGTGAGGGATTCCCGCTGTAGGGTGTTGCAATATATTCATGATTCGCTTATAGTGGGTTGCTTGGGTGACAGAAGCATAAACCCGAGTAAGGGGGTTGTTGCGTATGGGATAAAGGGGACTTGATGCTTTAATGCTATGGTTGGGTTTTACCTTAATGATCTTTAGTAGTTGCGGATGCTTGCTAGAATTCCAATCATAAGTGCATATGATCCAAGAAGAGAAAGTATGTTAACTTATGCCTCTCCCTCATATGAAATTGCAATGACGACTATCGGTCTTGTTAACGGTTGCCTAGGACAATTCCGCACATCGATCCATCATTATTCCACACTCGCTATTTATAATACTTAAGTAATATATTCTAACTTTATGATAACAACACCTACTTTTATATTTTAGCTCTCCGATACCATGCAAAGTTATCCTCTTCATACCCACAATGAAGTTTTATTTCTTGTTTCTAGTTGAAAACAAACGTTCGTTGTACGTAGAGTCGTATCAGTGGCAGATAGGACTTGAGAGAATATTGATCTTGTTAGGGAACGCAGTAATTTCAAAATTTTCCTGCGATCACGCAAGATCTATGTGATGCATAGCAACAAGCAGGGAGAGTATGTCCACATACCCTCATAGACCGAAAGCGGAAGCGTTTTATCAACGCGGTTGATGTAGTCGTACGTCTTCACGATCCGACCGATCCAAGTGCCGAACGCACGGCACCTCCGAGTTCAGCACACATTCAGCTTGATGACGTCCCTCGTACTCTTGATCCAGTTGAGGCCGAGGGAGAGTTCCGTCAGCACGACGGCGTGGTGAAGGTGATGATGAAGTTACCGGCGCAGGGCTTCGCCTAAGCACTACGACGATATGACCGAGGTGTGTAACTGTGGAGAGGGGCACCGCACACGGTTAAGAAATCAACTTGTGTGTCTATGGGGTGCCCCTCGGCCACGTATATAAAGGATGGAGGGAGGAGGAGGCTGGCCCTCATAGGGCGCGCCCAAGTGTGGAGTCCTACTAGGACTCCCTAGTCCTAGTAGGATTCCACCTCCCACATGGAATAGGAAAAGGGGAAGGGGGAAGGAGAAGGAAGGAAGGGGGCGCCCCTTTCCCTAGTCCAATTCAGACCAGTCCATGGGGAAGGGGCGCGGCCACCCTTCAGGCCTTTCTCTCCTTCCCCGTATGGACCCATTAAGGCCCAATACGAATTCCCGTAACTCTCCGGTACTCTGGAAAATACCCGAATCACTCAGAACCTTTCCGATGTCCGAATATAGCCTTCCAATATATCGATCTTTACGTCTCGACCATTTCGAGACTCCTCGTCATATCCATGATCTCATCCGGACTTCGAACTATCTTCGGTCATCAAATCACATAACTCTTTAATACAAATCGTCATCAAATGTTAAGCGTGCGGACCCTACGGGTTCGAGAACTATATAGACATGACCGAGACACATCTAGAGTCAATAACCAATAGCAGAACCTGGACACTCATATTGGCTCCCACATATTCTACGAAGATCTTTATCGGTCAAATCGCATAACAACATACGTTGTTCCCTTTGTCATCGGTATGTTACTTGCCCGAGATTCGATCGTCGGTATCTCAATACCTAGTTCAATCTCGTTACCGGCAATTCTCTTTACTCTTCCGTAATACATCATCCTGCAACTAACTCATTAGTCACATTGCTTGCAAGGCTTATAGTGATGTGCATTACCGAGAGGGGCCGGAGATACCTCTCCGACAATCGGAGTGACAAATCCTAATCTCGATCTATGCCAACTCAACAAGTACCATCGCAGACACCTGTAGAGCACCTTTATGATCACCCAGTTACGTTGTGACGTTTGGTAGCACACAAAGTGTTCCTCCGGTATTCGGAAGTTGCATAATCTCATAGTCATAGGAACATGTATAAGTTATGAAGAAAGCAATAGCAACAAACTAAACGATCATAGTGCTAACATAACGGATGGGTAATGTCAATCACATCATTCTCTAATGATGTGATCCCGTTCATCAAATGACAACTCATGTCAATGGCTAGGAAACTTAACCATCTTTGATCAACGAGCTAGTCAAGTAGAGGCATACAAGTGACACTCTGTTTGTCTATGTATTCACACATGTACTAAGTTTCCGGTTAATACAATTCTAGCATCAATAATAAACATTTATCATGAAATAAGGAATAAATAATAACTTTATTATTGCCTCTAGGGAATATTTCCTTCAGTCTCCCACTTGCACTAGAGTCAATAATCTAGTTCACATCGCCATGTGATTTAACACCAATAGATCACATCACCATGTGATTAACACCCATAGTTCACATCATCATGTGACCAATACCCAAAGGGTTTACTAGAGTCAATAATCTAGTTCACATCGCCCATAGAGTACTAAGGTGTGATCATGTTTTGCTTGTGAGAGAAGTTTAGTCAACGGGTCTGCCACATTCAGAGCCGTATGTATTTTGCAAATATTCCATGTCTACAATGCTCTGCACGGAGCTACTCTAGCTAAATGCTCCCACTTTTAATATGTATCCAGATCGAGACCCAGAGTCATCCAGATCGGTGTCAAAGCTTGCATCGATGTAACTCTTGACGAATAACTCTTTGTCAACTCCATAACTGAGAAACATTTCCTTAGTTCTCTAAGGATAATTTTGACCAATGTCCAGTGATCTACTCCTAGATCAATATTGTACTCCCTTGCCAAACTCAGGGCAGGGTATACAATAGGTCTGGTACATAGCATAGCATACTTTATGGAACCTATGGTTGAGGCATAGTGAATGACTTTCATTCTCTCTCTATCTTCTGCCGTGGTCGGGCTTTGAGTCTTACTCAACTTCACACCTAGCAACACATGCAAGAACTCCTTCTTTGACTGTTCCATTTTGAACTACTTCAAAATCTTGTCAAGGTATGTACTCATTGAAAAAACTTATCAAGCGTCTTGATCTATCTCTATAGATCTTGATGCTCAATATGTAAGCAGCTTCACCGAGGTCTTCCCTTGAAAAACTCCTTTCAAACACTCCTTTATGCATTCCAGAAAATTCTACATCATTTCCGATTGACAATATGTCATTCACATATACTTATCAGAAAGGCTGTAGTGCTCCCACTCACTTTCTTGTAAATACAGGCTTCACCGCAAGTCTGTATAAAACTATATGCTTTGATCAACTTATCAAAGCATATATTCCAACTCCGAGATGCTTGCACCAGTCCATAGATGGATCGCTGGAGCTTGCACTTTTTGTTAGCACCTTTAGGATTGACAAAACCTTCTGGTTGCATCATATACAACTCTTCTTTAATAAATCCATTAAGGAATGCAGTTTTGTTATCCATTTACCAGATTTCATAAAATGCAGCAATTGCTAACATGATTCGGACAGACTTAAGCATCGCTACGAGTGAGAAAATCTCATCGTAGTCAACACCTTGAACTTGTCAAAAACCTTTCGTGACAAGTCGAGCTTTGTAGATAGTAACACTACCATCAGCGTCCGTCTTCCTCTTGAAGATCCATTTATTCTCAATGGCTTGCCAATCATCGGGCAATTCCACCAAAGTCCATACTTTGTTTTCATACATGGATCCTATCTCAAATTTCATGGCCTTAAACCATTTTTCGGAATCTGGGCTCATCATCGCTTCCTCATAGTTCGTAGGTTCGTCATGGTCTAGTAACATGACTTCCAGAACCAGATTACCGTACTACTCTGGTGTGGAACGTACTCTGGTTGACCTACGAGGTTTGGTAGTAACTTGATCTGAAGTTTCATGATCATCATCATTAACTTCCTCACTAATTGGTGTAGGCATCACTGGAACTGATTTCTTTGATGAACTAGTTTCCAATTCGGGAGAAGGTACAGTTACCTCATCAAGTTCTACTTCCTCCCACTCACTTCTTTCGAGAGAAACTCCTTCTCTAGAAAGTATCCATTTTTAGCAATGAATATCTTGCCTTTGGATCTGTGATAGAAGGTGTACCCAACAGTTTCCTATGGGTATCCTATGAAGACACATATCTCCGATTTGGGTTCGAGCTTATCAGGTTGAAACTTTTTCATATAAGCATTGCAGCCCCAAACTTTAAGAAACGACAACTTTGGTTTCTTGCCAAACCACAGTTCATATGGCGTCGTCTCAATGGATTTCGATGGTGCCCTATTTAATGTGAATGCAGCTGTCCCTAATGCATAACCCCAAAACTATAGTGGTAAATCGGTAAGAGACATCATAGATCCCACCATATCTAATAAAGTGCGGTTACGACGTTCGGACACATCATTACGCTGTGGTGTTCCAGGTGGCGTGAGTTGCGAAACTACTCCACATTGTTTCAAATGAAGACCAAACTCGTAACTCAAATATTCTACTCCACGATCAAATCATAGAAACTTTATTTTCTTGTTACGATGATTTTCCACTTCTGTCGGGGATATACCCCGCGGTACGACCTGGCCGGACTTGGCGCTTCACCGATGACCCGCCGGAGGACTGACGACTCACGGGCCTAACGACTCACGAGCCTGACGACTCATGGATGGCCCCGATGGCGGGTCAGATAGAAGACAAGGCCCAAGGCCCAGAGAGCCGGCTCACGTTTATGATGGGCCGGCTTAAGAACAAAGGGATGACGAATATTTCCTTTACGAGGAAGCAAGACCCGGACTTGTATTCAACTTGTAAGAAAAGATAGACTAGTCCTAGTCCTACTAGGACTCCACATGTAACCCGCCCCTCTAACTTATATAAGGAGGGGCAGGGTGCCCCAAGAGGGACAAGAAACAATCTTTAGGGCTAGACACAAAGAGCCAGCCGAGCCGACGATTCACTCATGTCATAATGAGACCTAGCCTCAAACAACATGTAGGGTTATTACCGGATGATGTTTCCCGGGGCCCGAAGCTGTCTAAATCCCTGTCTTGTGTTGTGTCTCTCGATTCCGCCCAACCCCTCTCAAGCTACCACATAGATGCATTGGCCTCGCGACTAAGTCTTGACACTAAGGACATCTGCCGTGACAATTCCACGACAGTTGGCGCCCACCGTGGGGCCTGCGCACGGTGGTGTTGAGTTCTTGGAGGGATCTTTTTAAGGATCGAGAAGCCACGACCCGCCGGTTGAGCAATAGCCGGCGAGGAAAAAGTTTCAGCATCAACGTAAATCAGATCAGAATCAACATGAAAAGGCAGCAGCCAGTGCATCGTAAATAAGACCGGATCCATATTGCTAATTCTACAGATTGATCTGTTCAGAAAAGCCGTCGGGAAAGAAGCCAAGTCCCGTTCAGACGCAAGTTTCCAAACTACCTAAAAGCAATCATGAGCGTACTCCAATCGTATGCTCAAGGGTCCCATGGAGTGATGGAGATTCCCTTCAATCCAAGTCAAGTTACGGGAGTGCTAAAGAGCTCTTGCTTGCACAAACTACCAGATAAAGTCGCCGCCGCTTGTTTGAGCAAGCGGGCCAATCCGAGCACAGATCATTTTCCCGCTACAGACGGACCGGACAAGATATATTGCAGTATCCGGCCGAGATCCAAGGAATAAACAATTGTTGCATGGCGGGACTCCCGAGGATTGATGGAAACTATTCTCGTTTAGGAATCAGGAAGGGGCCTCACCGAGCCGTCTACGCCCCAGGCTGCCGCTGAGCCGCCAGGCTGTTACAGACTTACTAAAACAACTGTGGCTTCGCCTTAAGCCGCCATCACGCAGCCTTGTTCTAAGTCGTCGGCCGCTGACGTCACCTCCAAGCTGGTCGCCTCCGCCGCCGTTGCCTCTGCTGTCACGCGCCTGAGTCGCTTTCGCCATGCTGCTGTGGCCAAGTCGCCCGGCCGCCTCTGAAGCTGCTTGGCCTTGCTCCTCCTCGAGTCGCCGGCCGACTCTCTTATGCAAGCCACCCCGCCCTTCGCTTCATGCCACTGCTGCGTCATGTGCGCCCTCTGCCGGTTTGCGCCACTGCGCGTCATGTTCGTGCGATTCGTGCCAAGCTCCAGCCAGGTCTCTGCTGAGTCGCCAAGCTTCTGCCGGTCTGCCGTTGTGGACTCCGACTCCTCTGCCAAGAACCGCCCAGAGCGGTCACCTATGATGCCACGGTCCCTCATCAAGTCGGTTGTTCAGTAAAACACGGCGCTGGTGCCGCCCGGGTCGTGCTGGCATTGGACATGCAACGGTATGCAGTTTCAAGACTGCTGGTGGAAACAAACAAAAGATCAAAGAATAATACTATGCTGTTGTGGTGGTCAAGTCAGCCAAAATAATCAGAAAAAGAAAGCAATATTGCAGGGCGTTTGCTAGGTACTGCCATCTCCACCTTCTCACAAGAAGCCAGAGGTGACGTATTTCTCCATTGCAAGCATCTGCGTCCATCCGACAAAAAATGAGGTGCTGTCCTTCCTATATGTTTTGTTAGTACCTGTTGATTTCCTTTGACAAACAACTACCTCCACCCTATTGTATTTTTTTACTCAGGACAATTATTCACTACAAACGTGGTTTATACCACGGGTACGGAACACGCACTGGCAACATTGTGTCCGACGTTTCGTCCGTCCCACACTACCCGATGAACGGACGTGCGCAAGTGGCCGTTCCTGTGGCCCAGTTTACATCAACTCGCCCGTCCGCACGGTTTACCACGCCTGCGCTTGACTTGCCGTCCGCGTGGCTTACCGCGCCGGCAATTAACTCGTCTGTCCGCACCGGCTTACAACACCGCGGCCGACTCGCCCGTGAGTGATTTTAACGTCACCTAGTGATCATCAAATTCATGGCGGATTATTTCCGGCCTGGCACATCAGGTGATATCCATCTAAGATATATTTTATTGGCACATATTATTTTTGTCAAAGAATAGTTTATCTTTGCCTTGGTCTGCACTATTGTTGATGCAGGACAATTGTTCACTACATGAAAACAAACATGGTTGACTCGCTCGCACCGGTTTACAGCACCGCGGCCGATTCATCGGTTTGAGCCGCCTCTGATGCAGCGGTCGTCTTTTTCATCCGTCTCTCGCGGCCTGGTCTACATCAACATACGGCCGACTCACCCGTCCATGTCGGTTTACAACGCCGCAGCCGACTCTCTCGTCCGTACTGACTTACAACACCGGGGCCGACTCTCTCGTCCGCACTGGCTTACAAACGCCTCGATTGACTCGCCCGACCGCACCGGCTTACAACGCCGCGGCCGGCTCACCTGTGATGCCGAGGTCATCTTTTCCGTCCGTCTCTCGCGACCTGGTCTATTTCAGCATACCGGGCCACACCCGTCTGCGTGAGCTGATTATTGAGTATGAGCAAGTCACAGCTTGGGAAGCCCGGTTTTTTCTTCCAACAAAATTGGAGGCAAATTATCATGTATTATCAGCCGCCGTCCACACTGGATGGTTCAAATGGGCAGGCGCACAAGTCGCCGCCACTACAGTTTGGCTAACTTCAAACAGCCAGTTGGAAGGGACCATTGGCCGAGTTGCTGACACAGCTCACACAGGATCATTTATAACCCGCCGTAGTTACCTCAACCTTCTGTGGATTCACATCGCGCTATCAACACCAATGATATACACCTTATGCTATGGTCAATATGGAGAATCTCAAAGCTAACAACTCGAGTCATCTTGAGACTCGGGGGCTACAATGATATGACTCGGCAGCATTGGTCGGTTTCAATGCATTCAAGAACTCCAGGTCATTGGAGGGAAAAATAATTCGGTCCCAGAGGCTACCGCCATACTGGTGAAAAGTTTAAAGGCCATCAGAAAATTTCCGGCTTAAAAAGAAGGATTCCGGTTTAGATCCGGCTCAAGAGACTTGACATCTCCCACAAAGCACTAAAGCTCTTAGTATCCGGTTTAAAATCCGGTTCAAGGGAAATTTATCTGCCACAAAGTTTTGAAGCTCTCAAATCCGGTTCAAAATCTGGTTCAAGGTAAATTTGTCTATCACAAAGCTTTGAAACTCTCAATATCCGGTTTTTCCGGTTCAAAAAGAATTTATCTCTCGCAAAGTTCGAGTTCTCAGGAAAAATTAAAGGGACCAAAAAGAGTCTGTTACAAAGCACAACCCAAACATAGGTACCCTGCTTTAATGACCATTGGGAGCTGATCGTATTTGAATTTAGCATAAACCCTTTTGGTGTGAACCTGATCGTATTCGAATCAGAGTCGTTAAATATTCTCATGATCACTAGGGGGCTTCCTGTTCAAACATAGGTCGTATTCGAACCAAAGAGAACATAGCTGTCGGTACCCTCTTGATCGGCACACTACCAAGCTCACTAGGGGGCTTCTTGATCGTATTCGAATCATAGCTCAACCCCTTTTGGGAACCGACGTGGATTGTATCTGAATCAGCGTCGTTAAACAACTCTCAAGGTCATTTGGGGGCTTCCTGTTCAAACATAGGTCGTATTCGAACCAAAGAGAACATAGCTGTCGGTACCCTCTTGATCGGCAACGCCAAAGCCACTGGGGGCTATATGATCGTATTCGAATCTTAGCTTAACCCCTTTGGGACGATTTTCTGATCGTATTCGAATCAGAAGCCTCAAAATTTTTGAAGTCTCTTTTTGCAAACAGTTTTTGGATTTTATTTGAAGCTCTTTTGATCATATCTAAAGTGTATATGAGTGGTTGCTATTTAACCCGGATTGACTTTGGATGATAAGTCGCCATCATATGACAATCATAAACATTTGGAAGTCTTGATTTCTAAAGATTGGGTTATCACCCTTACTGCACAGGTCATGTAAACCGGCAGTACAAATTCAATATCACAATGGTTATATGTGAGATATTATGACCCGCCCTGCGGTAAACCGTCAAGGGATTTTGTGATCTACTTGTGTGCAGGATAAGACTACATTTGGGTGGTTACCCGTCCTGGCTTTTGACGTTAAGTCGCCAGGGCATATGTTGTTTAATCTCTGTCCAGGATTTACAGAGCTATGACTTACATAAATGATTAAGTTCAAGCCCATCATCAAAGATTGAAATTGGTGTCTCAAAAGGGTAATCAATTCTTGATTTTCTCAAAGGCTATAAGCCGCCGGGTTATAGAACTTCCGGCTTACAATGGAGGCGTATTAAATTGCCATCGGCCAAGAGCCGCCGGGTATTTAAACTCCGGATTTACTTATCAACAGATGAGGTATTCAAAGTCGCTTTGGCGCACTGGCTATTATTTTATCAATGGATATGATTTATTATACAATGGAAGGAATAGTCCCGAGTCGCTGCAGGCTTACGACCCGGCACTTGGGGGCTACATTATTCAAATTGATATTATATCGAATATGCAAGTCCCATGTTACTGCCAGCATATACCATGGCACTTGGAGGCTAATGCAAAGTCATTTTTGCTCAACTTATTGAAGACCCGACTCATCACATTCTAAATGAGTCGGCCCTTGGGGGCTACCAATTGCTCATGTCGAAAATTCAAGGTACACAAGCCTTAATCCGTTATATTGAAAGATCCACTACTCAGTTGGTAGGGTACAAAGCTGTTAACCTTGTGGACGTGGGTTCAAGCCCCATGGTGGAGATTACATCATATGCTGTTATTATCAATGAATCATATACAAGGTCCCAGCTCGGTAATATCTTACTGACCTGGCCCTTGGGGGCTACATGTTGCTGGTCAAGTTTACATGATCATATTTACAAAGTCCCTGCTCATTATTGCATAATGACCCGGCCCTTGGGGGCTACACTGGTTGAAGTTTTCAAGAGTATAAGGCAATTACAAGTCCCAGGTTGCTGCAAGCATGACAACCCGTCACTTGGGGGCTACAGGTGATATGCATATAAGAGGATTTTTTTTTTCAAATTCTCGGTTTGGAGCCGACCAGATTAACCCGGTGTCTGCAACAATCATGACCCGACATCATTTATTTATAACCCGACAATTTTGGCAATCATAAATCGAGCCAATGTCAGCAAATGGATTATGAAGCTGGCCTATTGACTTGGATTTTCTAGGAGAAAATGTCAAGGACTTAAGGATGATCAGGTGCCGGCTTACAAGAATATTTAACCCGGAGCACAACCTGTCAAATTTGTTCTTGTGTTTGTTTTACAGGATCAGTTTAACATGGATAAATCCAAAATTAAACTGGGGGCTAATGTCGGGGATATACCCCGCGGTACGACCCGGCCGGACTTGGCGCTTCACCGATGACCCGCTGGAGGACTGACGACTCACGGGCCTGACGACTCACGAGCCTGCCGACTCATGGATGGCCCCGATGGCGGGTCAGATAGAAGACAAGGCCCAAGGCCCAGAGAGCCGGCTCACGTTTATGATGGGCCGGCTTAAGAACAAAGGGATGACGAATATTTCCTTTACGAGGAAGCAAGACCCGGACTTGTATTCAACTTGTAAGAAAAGATAGACTAGTCCTAGTCCTACTAGGACTCCACATGTAACCCGCCCCTCTAACTTATATAAGGAGGGGCAGGGCGCCCCAAGAGGGACAAGAAACAATCTTTAGGGCTAGACACAAAGAGCCGGCCGAGCCGGCGATTCACTCATGATCATAATGAGACCTAGCCTCAAACAGCATGTAGGGTTATTACCGGATGATGTTTCTGTTGGAAATATGCCCTAGAGGCAATAATAAAATGGTTATTATTGTATTTCCTTGTTCATGATAATTGTCTATTGTTCATGCTATAATTGTATTAACTGGAAACCGTAATACATGTGTGAATACATAGACCACAACATGTCCCTAGTAAGCCTCTAGTTGACTAGCTCGTTGATCAATAGATGGTTATGGTTTCCTGACCATGGACATTGGATGTCATTGATAACAGGATCACATCATTAGGAGAATGATGTGATGGACAAGACCCAATCCTAAGCATAGCACAAGATCGTGTAGTTCGTTTGCTAAGAGCTTTTCTAATGTCAAGTATCATTTCCTTAGACCATGAGATTGTGCAACTCCCGGATACCGTAGGAATGCTTTGGGTGTACCAAACGTCACAACGTAACTGGGTGGCTATAAAGGTGCACTACAGGTATCTCCGAAAGTGTCTGTTGGGTTGGCACGAATCGAGACTGGGATTTGTCACTCCGTATGACGGAGAGGTATCTCTAGGCCCACTCGGTAATGCATCATCATAATGAGCTCAATGTGACTAATGAGTTAGCCACGGGATCATGCGTTATGGAACGAGTATGGCACAAGGGGTAAGAAAGATTTCAGACAGCACACCGGTTGAGGAAGGTGACAAAACTTGATAGGAAGAGAGAACTCGAATGAAAACACGACACTCCGGTTAAACGGATAAGAAAGGAAAAATTACATGATCTTGACAAAACAAGATGATTGGTCAAAGAGAGCAACATCACCAAGCCTCCGGGACGAACGAATAGAAGATAGATCGTCGGAATAAGATAACGGAGAAGAAAATGACAACTTCCACCACAATTGAATTTGGGAAGCATCCTTCCAAGAAGGTTAGAACGGAGTTGTTGGAAAAAACCAACAACAAAAAGAATAAGCTTGTAGTGGGCTTATGGAAAACTTCTCAAAATTATGAGGTGACAACCCGCCACTAACGGAAACAAATGATTGGATTGATATCAACAAGGAGATGAAAACTTCTACACCGAGACGAGAAGGAGAAAATTTGGATCATTGATAACCACCACAAATAGCTACATTCCTTAGGGAAGGCTTTAGGTGAATTATAACCCAATATAACTCCAACAAAAAGATTGATTGGACGAAAAGATCTCTTGAACGAAGAGAAAATTATGGGTTTAATTATCTCATTCTTGACAACTTGTGAATCATGAAACGCGAACTCCAATTGTCAAGAATGACATAACACCACCTCAAAAGATATTGTAGAAAGAATTGCACTTCGGAATGCGAGAAGAAGAATGCTTGGACTCCTCAAGACAAAACATGTGTTGAGCACCATGTTTATTTTAGAGTATGGCTTGACGGATCATAAGTCCGAGAGAAATCTTGAAGAACAATTGGAGAATGAAACGAATCCTTGACGAACCACCATGTAGAGCCTCCATGAAGAACTCCGGTAAAAAAGAATGATCAAACGAAATGGAAACTTAAAAAGAACTCCGGGAGAAGCCTTGCAATGATTAGATGAAGCTTTGAAATGATATAATCGAAATAACTTGAAGCTCCGGAAAGAAAAGATGAACAACTTGGAACCGAGAATTTGATATCATGAACGAACTCCAAAAGAAAGGATTAAACACTTGGATGAAACAAGAATAAGAATTACGTTATGCGTATCCATCACCAATTTAGATTGATGACAAGCAACGGATCTTGCATACTACTTATTCTCGTAGAAAGGATTAACATAGATATTGCGCAAACTAGTGAAGGTCTTCATCGAACCACCGGTAGGATTGAAACAACGAATAAATTGATATGATAATGAAGGAATTGAAATCTTGAACGAACCACCGTAAGAATTAAAGAGCGCGTGAAAATACTCAAGGGAATTTGATACACGAGAACGAATAGATCACGAGCTGAATAGAGAATACTTGAACGATGCACCGGTAGAATATGGAGATGAACGAAGAGACATCAATTTAGAATAATTGGAGAACGAAGCTGAAAACTTAGAACGAAGAAATCTTCTGAAATGATGGCCTTTGGATGATCAAGAAGCAAAAAAAACTCATGAAATGCTCCGGATGGGTGAAAATAATTCTCTTAATCGAAAACAATTATGAGGGGATGGCATAAGCTAGAACTATGAATCTTCAAGAGAATGGAGCAATATTTAAGAGAAACTCTTCTTCGGTCTTCAAATGTTGAGAATGACGATGAGAAACACCACCATGAATTATTGAGATACTCAGGGATGAAAATTAGAAAGGTTGAACCAACGATGAAAAGAATTTGAAAGATCTTGGAGAAATACATTTGACTGATGATAATTCATTCTTACGTCAAACTTCGAAAAGAATTTGGGAATAACTCCAGAAAAATTAGAAGAGTCAGGTAAGATCCTGGAAAAGACCTGTGGGTTAGGGCCCACTCAAGATAAACACCGTTGAAATGATAAGTTGAAAAAGGAGATTGCACCGGTTGAATTAAATGGCTTGAATGAGATAACAACCTCAAAATAGCTTGAACGGATCTTGAATGAAAACACGAATCTCCTGAGATATCTTCAACACTCCGGAACACATGGAAAGCGAGAGGTGAGTGATTAAGAGATACACCGACACGAGAAAAACATTTGAAACGAGGAAAAGATATGATCGACAAAGCTTAAATTTAATCCACCGGAGAAGAATACAAGAATGAAGAATGATGAACTTGAAGTTTCGTGAGCATCTTCATGGGAACTCACCGGATAAGAACATTGACGGAAAAGAATGGAGAAACTTCACCTCCATAAGATGGATACATGATTAAGAAATCTGAGTCATTGAAGAAAAAGGGTGGGAGGGCGGGAAAAACAAAGGCAACTTGGGGCAGATGGAACGAACAATGTTGGGAAACTGAGAGGTGATCTTGCGAATGTTGAAATGATTGGATCCACTTGAAGAGAAGCACGCCGGTAGAAAAAGAAATTACCATGACGACCTCGATGATCAAGAAGGATTAGTATTCACATAGCAATATGAGAACACCGTTTAGGGAAGGTATGGATTCCACATTTGACTTCGAAGCAACTCGAATACCACAAAACAAAACAAAACAAAGGATTGGCTCAGGAAATAAGCCGGAACAAACATATGATAGAGATTTCGTCCGAAGTTTTCGTGGTGGGGCCCACACGGGCTCGATCGTACAGCACCATCATGTACAAGGCAGTGCACATGACATACGAAGCGTCCCCGAGTTGGCATAGCCATGGACTCTTTAAGACACAACGAGACCACTGTAAAATCAACCGTGGAAAGGCGGACCACTAGACGTCGAACCCCAATCTCATATCATGCATCTGTCGGAAAGATATCCTAAGAGCTACTTGAATTCCCACTTATAAACTCCCGAAACTTTCTGGTTATGCAATCTGGTGTTGGGGATACAGGGGACACAAAATATATCACCCAAACTAACAATACCTAGTGTATCCATCCGTCAACACATAACCAAGAAATCTCCGGAAATCGTTTACCTCAACCTTCGAAAAACATCCGTTATACAAGTTATGGCAATACTCCCGAACTCCCGCCCCAGTACTGGGTGGCGTCGAGGTGATCTCACCAACAACTGCATAAAAGAGATTTCGATGTCGGCGAAACTCAGGTATTCCAGAACTGCAACGATAAAATTGTGACGATAACACCTCGGAGCTCAACTCCCCGGGACACTGCCACAACGCCTAAATGTCAGGAGGCACCAAGAACAATGTTCTCGTCACAAAACCATCGGAACGATTCCAAGATACCCGCGTGATCCTAAAATTTTTTTTTAGTGAAATTTGAGGAGAGAAAAGTCAAAACTTCTATGTCAGGAGACCTCACCAGAGCGACGAAGGGACTGAGGAGTAAAAAGAATCCTACTCTCCGATATATATAATCCTAAGACTCAAAACATTTTTGTTCTAGACTCGACAACGCCAGCGATTCGATCAAGCAGGGGGCTCCTAAGTCGGGGATGGCTCTGATTACCAACTTGTAACGCCCACGATGCGGCTATATCTCCCACGTGTCGAGGCACGACTTAGAGGCATAACCGCATTGTGGTTTAGTCGCAAGAAGGGTCATCTTCACTCAATCCCATGTAATGAACAAGAATGGGATAAAGAGTTGGCTTACAATCGCCACTTCACACAATACATAAATAAAACATACATCATTCAGAGATACACACATAGGTCCGACTACGGAACCAAAATAAAAGAAGACAACCCAACTGCTAGATCCCTGATCGTCCCCAACTGGGCACCACTAGTGATCAACATGAAAAGAAACAACACAACGAACAAGATCTTCATCGAGCTCCCACTTGAGCTCAGTTGCGTCACCTGCACTGGTATCATCGGCACCTGCAACTGTTTGGAAGTATCTGTGAGTCACGAGGACTCAGCAATCTCACACCCGCGAGATCAAGACTATTTAAGCTTATAGGAAAGGATGGTGTAAGAGGAGGAGCTGCAGCAAGCACTAAGCATATATGGTGGCTAACATACGCAAATGAGAGCGAGAAGAGAAGCAACGGAACGGTCGTGAACTAGCAATGACCAAGAAGTGATCCTGAACTCCTACTTACGTCAAACATAACCCAGAAACCGTGTTCACTTCCCGGACTCCGCCGAGAAGAGACCATCACGGCTACATACGCGGTTGATGCGTTTTAATTAAGGTCAAGTGTCAAGTTCTCTACAACCGGATATTAACAAATTCCCATCTGCCACATAACCACGGGCACGGCTCTCGAAAGTTTATACCCTGCAGGGGTGTCCCAACTTAGCCCATTATAAGCTCTCACGGTCAACGAAGGATAAACCTTCTCCCAGGAAGACCCGATCAGTCTCGGAATCCCGGTTAACAAGACATTTCGACAATGGTAAAACAAGACCAGAAAAGCCGCCCGAATGTGCCGACAAATCCTGATAGGAGCTGCACATATCTCGTTCTCAGGGCACACCGGATGAACACTACGTACAACTAAAACCAGACCTCGAGTTTCCCCGAGGTGGCGCTGCAAGTGGCTCTAGTTGGACCAGCACTCAGAGGAACACTGGCCCAGGGGTTTAAAATAAAGATGACCCTTGAGTCTGCAGAACCCAAGGGAAAAAGGCTTAGGTAGGCAAATGGTAAAACCAAGGTTGGGCCTTGCTGGAGGAGTTTTATTCAAAGCGAACTGTCAAGGGGGTCCCATAAATCACCCAACCACGTAAGGAACGCAAAATCAAGGAACATAACACCGGTATGACGGAAACTAGGGCGGCAAGAGTGGAACAAAACACCAGGCATAAGGCCGAGCCTTCCACCCTTTACCAAATATATAGATGCATTAATAATATAAGAGATATTGTGATATCCCAACATAAACATAATCCAACATGAAGCAATCTTCATCTTCACCTGCATCTAGCAACGCTATAAGAGGGGCTGAGCAAAAGCGGTAACTTAGCCAAACAATGGTTTGCTAGGAAGGTGACAAAGGTTAGAGGTTCATGGCAATTTGGGAGGCTTGAAGAGCAAGTGAATAGGTAACGCGGCATAGCAATAGAGCGAACAACTAGCAAGCAAAGATAGAAGTGATTTCGAGGGTATGGTCATCTTGCCTGAGATCCCGCAAGGAAGAAGAACGAGTCCATGAAGAAGACAAACGGATGTAGTCGAACGAATCCTCACAACTCCGGAAAGAAACCGAAGCTAACGAGAGAAGCAACCCGGAAAGAAACAAACAACATAGTAAACAACCACCACATACACATGGCATGATGCAAAACAAATATGATGCATGTCCGGTTTAAATGAGGCATGGCATGGCAAAGTGCAACAAACAACACTACAAATTAAGTGGAACGAGTTGCATATTGAAGAAACACCACATTTAATTATTTAGTTCTCTCTCATTTATGTACCCAACAACATTAAATGTTATTAGCCATGGCAAGAGGTGAAGCATAAGGAAACTACCTATTTAAGCAAGTTAAATGAGGCCGGAAACAACAAACGACAATACCGGAAAATCCCTCATGACGATTAGCAATTTTTAATGCAACCATCAATTGTAGACATTTTTAATGTTGTTATCATGATGCGGATGACAATGCAAGTTATATGCAATTTTATAAAACGTGGACACGATCATGTTATGAAGCATTTGTTACCGTGGTGGAACGAAAAAGGGTGCCACGACAACGAATCCAAAAATGGTGCCACGGCAACATATCGGTTCCGGTAGCTCACGGAGATACCGGCGCAAGGAGAATTGTGCGGATGTGTGAAACACGCAAGAGAATGGTGGGGTGCTCCCGGTTACCGGGTTCCCACGGTACGGCGGCATGGTAAGGAAACGAGTGACAATGTGCGACGAACAAGTCGGGCACGATGCAAACGCAAGCAACTCAAACAACACATGATTTCGTTCACGGGCGCCGTTCTTGGGGTTATACCTTCGAAGCGTGCATTCGGGGCGGAACGCGTTCGTGTCGAAGGAAGTAGGCGTACACGTTTCGTAGATGAACTTGACGTAACCGTGCGGTAGTCGAACTTGGCGACGGTAGTGGTACACGTTTTCGTAGATATTCGAGTCAACGGTAGCGGTACTTGGTGAATCCCGAAACGGTCTTGGCGTCTTCGCGCGTAGGGGTACTTGGCGTTTCCGTGTAGTCGGTCTTGCCGGTCCCGGTCTCGGCAACCTAGTTGTACAAGAGCATCATCGGACTTGTCGAATCCGAACTCTTCGAGGGCCGTCGTGGTACTTGGCGCTTGCGGTCTTGACAGATCGAAGGGGGTGCTTGTCGTCCTCTGTCTTGCGGGTCGTGGTACTTGGCGTGGAGGTAACCATCGGGCTGCCGTTTGTTGGAAACGAGCTGTACCAGGGAAGATCAAAGAAGTGGCAGCAGCAACAGAGTTGGCCGAAGGGGACGGCTCAGGCAGGAGCTCCATAGCACAGCGATGAGGCCGACGGAGATGCAACAGGAGATGGGCGCGGAGGAGGCAAGAAGGCGCGGAGGCGACGGTCTGGAGAGGGAGCTGCAGCGGGGGTCGCGGAGAGGCAGGAGGCGCAACGCTTGTCGGGGGAGGGAGGTGAAGCAGCTCGGGGCAGCGGTGTGCACGGAGCGGTGACGGCCGCCGGAGGCGAGGACGCGGGGTCGAGGCAGAGGCGACCGGCGGGGGACTCGGCGACGGGGACGGCTTGCGGGGGCTCCGGCGAGTGGCGCGGAGGCGAAGGCGCGACGAGCTTGAAGATGACGACGGCTGCGGCGCGGGGCGACGCTCGAGGGTGGCCGAAGCCAGGCGGCATCGCCATGGGAGCAGCTCGGTCGAGCACGAGCTCGAGACGGGAGGAGGCGCACGAGGCGCGGGCGAAGACGAAGGAAGAAGATAGAGGGCGGCCGACGATGGACTTCGCGCTGGTTGCCGGCGGGTTCACTGGCACGGCGCGAGGAGGACTCGGGAGGCCCTCTCCATGGGTGCTCGGGCGAAGGAGCTCCGGTGGGGCAGCGCGATGCAGGCGGGGAGAGGTGGCTGCGGCAGGAGGAAGGACGAGTGAGGGGAGCGAGAGGAGGGAGACGGGGATCGGGCGCGATGGGAGATGGGGTCGGGCACTGGCGGCGGAGGAGGGACGAGAGGGAGAGATCGAGAGGAGGGAGAGATGGGCTAGGTTAGCGAGGGGACTGTCGACTGGGCCTAGGCCTGGGTGGCATGCGGTTGCTGGGCTTCTCTTCTCCCTCTCTCTTATTTCTCTTTTAGCAGAAAAATAATAGAGAGAAGAAAAAGAAAGATAGGGTTAGGGAAAGAATTTGCACATGCGGGTAATTTTCCCGGACTCACAAAATATGCTCGTTCCAGGAAAAATAGAGGCGGCTTGATTGGAAGATTTAAATTCAAACTCATTTGAATTTAATTCAAATGGTTTGAAAGAGTTCAAGGCATTGAGGAGTCCAAAAATGTTGGGAAATTAGGAAGAGCCTCGATAAATGGGAAAAGAATTATAGGCAAGGTTAGAGAGATCGACTCAAAGCAGAAAAGGCATAGGATTAATTTTGCACGTGTGTTAAGGTGAACTCCAAATAATCGAATATTTTTAAAATAGCTCCCTAATAATATTGGGAGGATATATTTTATAAAGAGAAATCACCATGTGCATTCCCTCGATTTAAATGGATCGACGATCCATGCAATTTACTTAGTTGAGTTTTAAAAATTAAATGACATGATGGCATGATGACATGATGCAATGCAAAAATAAAAGAGCAAGTACCAAAAGAAACACGCGGTGATCACGAAAATAAGAAAGTCTTCTGAAGCGTCGGTCTCGGGGCGTTACACAATATGGGTATCCAGATCCCGCTATTGGTTATTGGCCGGAGAGGTGTCTCGGTCATGTCTGCATGGTTCCCGAACCCGTAGGGTCTACACACTTAAGGTTCGGTGACGCTAGAGTTGTTATGGAAAATAGTATGTGGTTACCGAAGGTTGTTCGGCGTCCCGGATGAGATCCTGGACATCACGAGGAGTTTCGGAATGGTCCGGCGGTGAAGATTGATATATTGGACGAAGGGTATTGGAGTCCGGAAGTGTTCCGGGGGTACCAGGCTATGGCCAGCATGACCGAAAGGTGTTTCGGGAGCCCCAAAAAGTGTTGGAGGGCCTCATGGGCCAAAGGGGAAGGGGCAAACCAGCCCACTAAGGGGTGGTGCGCCCCCACACCCTTTCCCACGTTACTTGGGGAGGTGGGGCGCCTCCACCTAGCTTGGGAGGAAGCCTCCACCTGCTTGGCTTGGGGGACAAGTCTCCCTAGGATTTTCCCTAGGGAGATCCAATCTGCTTGGCCGCCGCCCCTAGGGGAAACCCTAGGGCGCCTCCCCCTCTCCCCTTGCCCCTATATATAGTGGAGGGGTGGGAGGGCAGCCGCACCTCTTCCCTGGCGCAGCCCTCCCTCCTCATACACCTCCTCCTCCTCCGTAGTGCTTAGCGAAGCTCTGCCGGAGAACCACGAGCTCCATTGCCACCACGCCGTCGTGCTGCTGGAGTTCTCCCTCAACTTCTCCTCTCCCCTTGCTGGATCAAGAAGGAGGAGACGTCCCCGGGCTGTACGTGTGTTGAACGCGGAGGCGCTGTCCGTTCGGCGCTAGATCGGATCTTCCGCGATTTGAATCGCTGCGAGTACGACTCCATAAACCGCGTTCTTGTAACGCTTCCGCTTGGAGATCTTCAAGGGTATGAAGATGCACTCCCTCTCTCTCGTTGCTAGCATCTCCTAGATTGATCTTGGTGACACGTAGGAAAATTTTGAATTATTGCTACGTTCCCCTACAGTGGCATCATGAGCTAGGTCTATGCGTAGATTCTATGCACGAGTAGAACACAAAGTAGTTGTGGGCGATGATTTGTTCAATTTGCTTGCCGTTACTAGTCTTATCTTGATTCGGCGGCATTGTGGGATGAAGCGGCCCGGACCGACCTTACACGTACACTTACGTGAGACAGGTTCCACCGACTGACATGCACTTGATGCATAAGGTGGCTAGCGGGTGTCTGTCTCTCCCACTTTAGTCGGATCGGATTCAATGAAGAGGGTCCTTATGAAGGGTAAATAGCAATTGGCATATCACCGTTGTGGCTTTTGTGTAGGTAAGAAACGTTCTTGCTAGAAACCCATAGCAGCCACGTAAAACATGCAACATCAATTAGAGGACGTCTAACTTGTTTTTGCAGGGTATGCTATGTGATGTGATATGGCCAAAAGGATGTGATGAATTATATATGTGATGTATGAGATTGATCATGTTCTTGTAATAGGAATCACGACTTGCATGTCGATGAGTATGACAACCGGCAGGAGCCATAGGAGTTGTCTTAATTTATTGTATGACCTGCGTGTCAATGAAAACGCCATGTAATTACTTTACTTTATTGCTAACCGTTAGCCATAGTAGTAGAAGTAATAGTTGGCGAGACAACTTCATGAAGACACGATGATGGAGATCATGGTGTCATGCCGGTGATGAAGGTGATCATGCCGCGCCTCGAAGGTGGAGATCAAAGGCGCAAGATGATATTGGCCATATCATGTCACTTTATGATTTGCATGTGATGTTTGTCATGTTTACATCTTATTTGCTTAGAACGACGGTAGCATAAATAAGATGATCCCTCACTAAAATTTAAAGAGACGTGTTCCCCCTAACTGTGCGCCGTTGCGAAGGTTCGTTGTTTCGAAGCACCACGTGATGATCGGGTGTGATAGATTCTAACGTTCGCATACAACGGGTGTAAGCCAGATTTACACATGCGAAACACTTAGGTTGACTTGACGAGCCTAGCATGTACAGACATGGCCTCGGAACACAAGAGACCGAAAGGTTGAACATGAGTCATATAGTAGATACGATCAACATGGATATGTTCACCGATGATGACTAGTCCGTCTCATGTGATGATCGGACACGGCCTAGTTGACTCGGATCATGTATCACTTAGATGACTAGAGGGATGTCTATCTGAGTGGGAGTTCATTAAATAATTAGATGAACTTAATTATCATGAACATAGTCAAAAGGTCTTTGCGAATTATGTCGTGGCTTATGCTTTAGTTCTACTGTTTAAGATATGTTCCTAGAGAAAATTTAGTTGAAAGTTGATAGTAGCAATTATGCGGATTGGGTCCGTAAACTGAGGATTGTCCTCATTGCTGCACAGAAGGCTTATGTCCTTAATGCACCGCTCGGTGTGCTGAACTCGAGCATCGTTTATGGATGTTGCGAACATCTGACATACACGTTTTGATGACTACGTGATAGTTCAGTGCGTAATGTTGAACGGTTTAGAATTGAGGCACCAAAGACATTTTGAAACGTCGCGGAACATATGAGATGTTCCAAGAGCTGAAATTGGGATTTTAGGCTCGTGCCCACGTCAAGAGGTATGAGACCTCTAACAAGTTTCTTAAGCCTGCAAACTAAGGGAGAAAAGGTCAACCGTTGAGCATGTGCTCAGATTGTCTGAGTACTACAATCGCTTGAATCGAGTGGGAGTTAATCTTCCAGATGAGATAGTGATGGTTCTCCAAAGTCACTGCCACCAAGCTACGAGAGCTTCGTGATGAACTATAACAAATCAGGGATAGATATGATGATCCTTGAGCTATTCGCGATGTTTGACACCACGAAAGTAGAAATCAAGTAGGAGCATCAATTGTTGATGGTTAGTAAAACCACTAGTTTCAAGAAAGGCAAGGGAAAGAAGGGATACTTCATGAAACGGCAAATCAGTTGCTGCTCTAGTGAAGAAACCCAAGGTTGAACCCAAACCCGAGACTAAGTGCTTCTGTAATGAGGGGAACGGTCACTGAAGCAGAACTATCCTAGATACTTGGTAGCTGAGAAGGTAGGCAAGGTCGACAGAAGTATATTGGATATACATTATATTAATGTGTACTTTACTAGTACTCCTAGTAGCACCAGGGTATTAGATACCGGTTCGGTTTCTAAGTGTTGGTAACTCGAAATAAAAGGCTACGGAATAAACGGAGACTAGCTAAAGGTGAGATGACGATATGTGTTGGAAGTGTTTCCAAGGTTGATGTGATCAAGCATCGCATGCTCCCTCTACCATCGAGATTGGTGTTAAACCAAAATAATTGTTATTTGGTGTTTGCGTTGAGCATAGACATGATTGGATTATGTTTATCGCAATACAGTTATTCATTTAAGGAGAATAATGGTTACTATGTCTATTTGAATAATACCTTCAATGGTCTTGCACCTAAAATGAATGGTTTATTGAATCTCGATCGTAGTGATACACATGTTCATGCCAAAAGATATAAGATAGTAATGATAGTACCACATACTTGTGGCACTGCCACTTGAGTCATATTGGTATAAAACGCATGAAGAAGCTCCATGTTGATGGATCTTTGGACTCACTCGTTTTTGAAAAGATTGAGACATGCGAACCATGTCTATTAGTATATATGCATGAAGAAATTCCATACAGATGGATCGTTTGGACTCACTTGATTTTGAATCACTTGAGACATGCAAATCATACCACATGGGCAAGATGACTGAAAGGCCTCGTTTTCAGTAAGATGGAACAAGAAAGCAACTCGTTGGAAGTAATACATTTTGATGTGTGCAGTCCAATGAGTGCTGAGGCATGGAGTGGATATCATTATGTTCTTGCTTCACAGATGATTTGAGTAGATGCTGAGTATATTTACTTGATGAAACACAAGTCTGAATTATTGAAAGGTTTAAGTAATTTCAGAGTGAAGTTGAAGATCGTCGTGACAAGAGGATAAAATGTCTGTGATATGATCATAGAGATGAATATCTGAGTTACGAGTTTGGCACACAATTAAGAAATTGTGGAAATTGTTTCATGACTAATACCGCCTGGAACACCATAGTGTGATGGTGTGTCCGAACATCATAACTGCACCCTATTGGATATGGTGCATACCATGATGTCTCTTATCGAATTACACTATCGTTTATGGGTTAGGCATTAGAAACAACCTCATTCACTTTAAATAGGGCACCACGCAATTCCGTTGAGACGACACCGTATGAACTATGGTTTAGAGAAACCTAAGCTGTCGTTTCTTAAAAGTTTGGGGCTGCGACGCTTATGTGGAAAAGTTTCAGGCTGATAAGCTCGAACCCAAAGCGGATAAATGCATCTTCATAGAATACCCAAAACAGTTGGGTATACCTCCTATTTCAGATCCGGAAGCAAAGTGATTGTTTTTAGAAATAGGTCCTTTCTCGAGGAAAAGTTTCTCTCGAAAGAATTGAGTGGGAGGATGGTGGAGACTTGATGAGGTTATTGAACCATGACTTCAACTAGTGTGTAGCAGGGCACAGGAAGTTGTTCCTGTGGCACCTACACCAATTGAAGTGGAAGCTTATGATAGTGATCATGAAACTTCGGATCAAGTCACTACCAAACCTCGTAGGACGACAAGGATGCTAAGCTCCAGCTACTTCAGAGTGGTACGTAATCCTGTCTTGGAAGTCATGTTGCTAGACAACAATGAACCTACGAGCTATGGAGAAGCGATGATGGGCCCGGATTCTGACGAATGGCTCGAGGCCATAAAATCCGAGAGAGGATCCATGTATAAAAACAAAGTGTAGACTTTGGAAGAACTACTTGATGGTCGTAAGGCTGTTGGGTGCAGATGGATTTTAAAAGGAAGACAGACAATGATGGTAAGTGTCACCATTAAGAAAGCTCGACTTGTAGTTAAGATGTTTTCCGGCAAGTTTAAGGAGTTGACTGCGATGAGACTTTCTCACTCGTAGCGATGCTAAGAGTCTGTTGGAATTATATTAGCAGTTACTGCATTATTTATGAAATCTTGCAGATAGGATGTCAAAACATTGTTTCCTCGACGATTTTCTTGAGGAAAGGTTGTATGTGATACAACCAGAAGGTTTTGTCGATCCTAAAAGATGCTAACAAGTATGCAAAGCTCCAGCAATCCTTCTAAGTATTGGAGTAAGCATCTCGGAGTTGGAATGTACGCTTTGATGAGATGATCAAAGATTTTGGGTTTATACAAAGTTTATGAGAAACTTGTATTTCCAAAGAAGTGAGTGGGAGCACTATAGAATTTCTGATGAGTATATGTTGTTGACATATTGTTGATCAAAAATGATGTAGAATTTCTGGAAAACATACAGGGTTATTTGAAAAGTGTTTTTCAATGGAAAACCTGGATTAAGCTACTTGAACATTGAGCATCAAGATCTATAAGGATAGATCAAAAACGCTTAATAATACTTTCAAATGAATACATACCGTGACAAAATTTTGAAGGAGTTTAAAATAGATCAGCAAAGAAGGAGTTCTTGGCTGTGTTACAAGGTGTGAGTATTGAGTAAGACTCAAGACCTGACCACGGTAGAAGAGAGAGAAAGGACGAAGGTCGTCCCCTATGCTTTAGACGTAGGCTCTACAGTATGCTATGCTGTGTACCGCACCTGAGTGTACCTTGCCATGAGTTAGTCAAGGGGTACAAGATTTATCCAAGAATGGATCACATGATAGCGGTCGAACTTATCCTTAGTAACTAGTGGACTAAGGAATTTTCTCGATTATGGAGGTGGTGAAAGAGTTCGTCGTAAAGGGTTGCGTCGATGCAAACTTTGACACTATCCGGATGACTCTGAGTAGTAAACCGGATTCGTATAGTAGAGCAGTTATTTGGAATAGCTCCAAGTAGCGCGTGTAGCTGCATCTACAAGATTACATAGAGATTTGTAAAGCACACAAGCGAGATATGAACAAACCCCATGGGTGTTGGATTCATTACAATCACATAGTGATGTGAACTAGATTATTGACTCTAGTGCAAGTGGGAGACTGTTGGAAATATGCCCTAGAGGCAATAATAAAATGGTTATTATTGTATTTCCTTGTTCATGATAATTGTCTATTGTTCATGCTATAATTGTATTAACTGGAAACCGTAATACATGTGTGAATACATAGACCACAACATGTCCCTAGTAAGCCTCTAGTTGACTAGCTCGTTGATCAATAGATGGTTATGGTTTCCTGACCATGGACATTGGATGTCATTGATAACGGGATCACATCATTAGTAGAATGATGTGATGGACAAGACCCAATCCTGAGCATAGCACAAGATCGTGTAGTTCGTTTTCTAAGAGCTTTCCTAATGTCAAGTGTCATTTCCTTAGACCATGAGATTGTGCAACTCCCGGATACCGTAGGAATGCTTTGGGTGTACCAAACGTCACAACGTAACTGGGTGGCTATAAAGGTGCACTACAGGTATCTCCGAAAGTGTCTGTTGGGTTGGCACGAATCGAGACTGGGATTTGTCACTCCATATGACAGAGAGGTATCTCTGGGCCCACTCGGTAATGCATCATCATAATGAGCTCAATGTGACTAATGAGTTAGCCACGGGATCATGCGTTATGGAACGAGTAAAGAGACTTGCCGGTAACGAGATTGAACGAGGTATTGGGATACCGATGATCGAATCTCGGGCAAGTAACATACCGATGGACAAAGGGAATTGTATACGGGATTGATTAAATCCCCGACATCGTGGTTCATCCGATGAGATCATCGTGGAACATGTGGGAGCCAATATGGGTATCCAGATCCTGCTTTTGGTTATTGGCCGGAGAGGTGTCTCGGTCATGTCTGCATGGTTCCCGAACCCGTAGGGTCTACACACTTAAGGTTCGGTGACGCTAGAGTTGTTATGGGAAATAGTATGTGGTTACCGAAGGTTGTTCGGAGTCCCGGACATCATGAGGAGTTTCGGAATGGTCCGGCGGTGAAGATCGATATATTGGACGAAGGGTATTGGATTCCAGAAGTGTTCCAGGGGTACCAGGCTATGGCCAGCATGACCGAAAGGTGTTTCGGGAGCCCCAACAAGTGTTGGAGGGCCTCATGGGCCAAAGGGGAAGGGGCAAACCAGCCCACTAAGGGGTGGTGCGCCCCCCACACCCTTTCCCACGTTACTTGGGGAGGTGGGGCGCCTCCACCTGGCTTGGGAGGCAAGCCTCCACCTGCTTGGCTTGGGGGGCAAGTCTCCCTAGGATTTTCCCTAGGGAGATCCAATCTGCTTGGCCGCCGCCCCTAGGGGAAACCCTAGGGCGCCTCCCCCTCTCTCCTTGCCCCTATATATAGTGGAGGGGTGGGAGGGCAGCCGCACCTCTTCCCTGGCGCAGCCCTCCCTCCTCATACACCTCCTCCTCCTCCGTAGTGCTTAGCGAAGCTCTGCCGGAGAACCACGAGCTCCATTGCCACCATGCCGTCGTGCTGCTGGAGTTCTCCCTCAACTTCTCCTCTCCCCTTGCTGGATCAAGAAGGAGCAGACGTCCCCGGGCTGTACGTGTGTTGAACGCGGAGGCGCTGTCCGTTCGGCGCTAGATCGGATCTTCCGCGATTTGAATCGCTGCGAGTACGACTCCATCAACCGCGTTCTTGTAACGCTTCCGCTTGGCGATCTTCAAGGGTATGAAGATGCACTCCCTCTCTCTCGTTGCTAGCATCTCCTAGATTGATCTTGGTGACACGTAGGAAAATTTTGAATTATTGCTACGTCCCCCTACAGTTCCCGAGGCCCGAAGCTGTCTAAATCCATGTCTTGTGTTGTGTCTCTCGATTCCGCCCAACCCCTCTCAAGCTACCGCATAGATGCGTTGGCCTCGCGACTAAGTCCTGACACTAAGGACATCTGCCGTGACAATTCCACGACAACTTCACTCTGATTCTTTGAACTTTTTCAAATGTTTCAGACTTATGTTTCATCAAGTAGATATACCCATATCTGCTCAAATCATCTGTGAAGGTCAGAAAATAACAATACCCGCCGTGAGCATCAACACTCATCAGACTGCATACATCAGTATGTATTATTTCCAACAAATCTGTTGCTCACTCCATTGTTCCAGAGAACGGAGTTTTAGTCATCTTGCCCATGAGGCATGGTTCGCAAGCATCAAGTGATTCATAATCAAGTGATTCCAAAAGCCCATCGGCATGGAGTTTCTTCATGCGCTTTACACCAATATGACCTAAACGGTAGTGCCACAAATAAGTTGCACTATCATTATAAACTTTGCATCTTTTGGCTTCAATATTATGAATATGTGTATCACTACGATCGAAATCCAACAAACCATTTTCATTGGGTGTATGACCATAAAAGGTTTTATTCATGTAAACAGAACAACAATTATTCTTTGACTTAAATGAATATCCGTATTGCAATAAACATGATCAAATCATATTCATGCTCAATGCAAACACCAAATAACATTTATTTAGGTTCAACACTAATCCCGAAAGTATAGGGAGTGTGCGATGATGATCATATCAATCTTGGAACTACTTCCAACACACATCGTCACTTCACCCTTAACTAGTTTTTGTTCATTCTACAACTCCCATTTCGAGTTACTACTCTTAGCAACTGAACCAGAATCAAATGCCGAGGGGTTGCTATAAACACTAGTAAAGTACACATAAATAACATGTATACCAAATATACCTTTGTTCACTTTGCCATCCTTCTTATCCGTCAAGTATCTAGGGTAGTTCCACTTCCAGTGACCATTTCCATTGCAGTAGAAGCACTCAGTCTCAGGCTTAGGTCCAGACTTGGGCTTCTTCACTTGAGCAGCAACTTGCTTGCCGTTCTTCTTGAAGTTCCCCTTCTATCCCTTTGCCCTTTTCTTGAAACTAGCGGTCTTGTTAACCATCAACACTTGATGCTCTTTCTTGATTTCTACCTTCGTCGATTTCAGCATCGCGAAGAGCTCGGGAATTACTTTCATCATCCCTTGCATATCATAGTTCATCACGAAGTTCTAGTAACTTGGAGATAGTGACTAGAGAACTTTGTCAATTGCTATCTTATCTGGAAGATTAACTCCCACTTGATTCAAGCAATTGTAGTACCCAGACAATCTGAGTACATGCTCACTGGTTGAGCTATTCTCCTCCATCTTGTAGGCAAAGTACTATCAGAGGTCTCATACCTCTTGATACGAGCATGAGTATGAAATACCAATTTCAACTCTTGGAACATCTTATATGCTCTGTGGCGTTCAAAACATTTTTGAAGTCCCGGTTCTAAGCCTTAAAGCATGGTGCACTAAACTATCAAGTAGTCATCATACCGAGCTTTTGTCAAAACGTTCATAACGTCTGCATCTACTCCTGCAATAGGTCTGTCACCTAGCGGTGCATCAAGGACATAATTCTTCTGTGCAGCAATGAGGAAAATCCTCAGATCACAGAACAAGTCCGCATTATTGCTACTATCATCTTTCAACTCATATTTCTCTAGGAACATATAAAAAATAAACGGGGAGCTACATCGCGAGCTATTGATCTACAACATAGATATGCTAATACTACTAGGACTAAGTTAATGATAAATTAAAGTTCAATTAATCATATTACTTAAGAACTCCCACTTAGATAGACATCCCTCTAATCATCTAAGTGATCACGTGATCCAAATCAACTAAACCATGTCCGATCATCACGTGAGATGGAGTAGTTTTCAATGGTGAACATCACTATGTTGATCATATCTACTATATGATTCACACTCGACCTTTCGGTCTTAGTGTTCCGAGGCCATATCTGCATATGCTAGGCTTGGCAAGTTTAACCCGAGTATTCTGCGTGTGCAAAACTGGCTTGCACCCGTTGTATGTGAACGTAGAGCTTATCACACCCGATCATCACGTGGTGTCTCGGCACGACGAGCTTTCGCAACGGTGCATACTCAGGGAGAACACTTGTACCTTGAAATTTAGTGAGACACCATCTTATAATGCTACCGTCAATCAAAGCAAAATAAGATGCATAAAGGATAAACATCACATGCAATCAATATAAGTGATATGATATGGCCATCATCATCTTGTGCCTTTGATCTCCATCTCCAAAGCACCATCATGATCACCATCGTCACCGGCGCGACACCTTGATCTCCATCGTAGCATCGTTGTCATCTCTCCAACTATTGTTTCTACGACTATCGCTACCGCTTAGTGATAAAGTAAAAACAATTACAGGGCGATTGCATTGCATACAATAAAGCGACAACCATATGGCTCCTGCCAGTTGCCGATAACTCTGTTACAAAACATGATCATCTCATACAATAAAATTTAGCATCATGTCTTGACCATATCACATCACAACATGCCCTGCAAAAACAAGTTAGACGTCCTCTACTTTGCTGCTGTAAGTTTTACATGGCTGCTACGGGCTGAGCAAGAACCATTCTTACCTACGCATCAAAACCACAACGATTTTTTGTCAAGTATGTGCTTTTTAACCTTCAACAAGGACCGGGCGTAGCACGTCGGTAGAACCAGTCTCGCGTAAGCGTACGCGTAATGTCGGTCTGGGCCGCTTCATCCAAAAATATGGCCGAATCAAAGTATGACATGATGGTAAGCAGTATGACTATTATCGCCCACAACTCATTGTATTCTACTCGTGCATATAACATCTATGCATAAACCTGGCTCGGATGCCACTGTTAGGGAATGCAGTAATTTCAAAATTTTCCTACGATCACGCAAGATCTATGTGATGCATAGCAATGAGCGGGGAGAGTGTGTCCACGTACCCTCGTAGACCGAAAGCGGAAGCGTTTTATCAACGCGGTTGATGTAGTCATACGTCTTCATGATCCGACCGATCCAAGTACCGAACGCACGACACCTCCGAGTTCAGCATACGTTCAGCACGATGACGTCCCTTGTACTCTTGATCCAGTTGAGGCCGAGGGAGAGTTCCGTCAGCACGACGGCGTGGTGATGGTGATGATGAAGTCACCGGCGCAGGGCTTCGCCTAAGCACTACGACGATATGACCGAGGTGTGTAACTGTGAAGGGGGGCACCGCACACGGCTAAGAAATCAACTTGTGTGTCTATGGGGTGCCCTCCGGCCACGTATATAAAGGGTGGACGGAGGAGGAGGCCGGCCCTCATAGGGCGTGCCCAAAGTGTGGAGTCCTACTAGGACTCCCTAGTCCTAGTAGGATTCCACCTCCCACATGGAATAGGAAAAGGGGAAGGGAGAAGGAGAAGGAAGGAAGGGGGCGCCCCCTTTCCCTAGTCCAATTCGGACCAGTCCATGGGGAAGGGGCGCGGCCACCCTTGAGGCCTTTCTCTCCTTTCCCGTATGGCCCATTAAGGCCCAATACGAATTCCCGTAACTCTCCGGTACTCCAAGAAATACCTGAATCACTCGGAACCTTTCCGATGTCCGAATATAGCCTTACAATATATCAATCTTTACGTCTCGACCATTTTGAGACTCCTCGTCATGTCCATGATCTCATCCGGGACTCCGAACTATCCATGGTCATCAAATCACATAACTCTTTAATACAAATCGTCATCAAACGTTAAGCGTGCGGACCCTACGGGTTCGAGAACTATGTAGACATGACCGAGACACATCTCGAGTCAATAACCAATAGCGGAACCTGGATGCTCATATTGGCTCCCACATATTCTACGAAGATCTTTATCGGTCAAACCGCATAACAACATATGTTGTTCCCTTTGTCATTGGTATGTTATTTGCCCGAGATTCGATCGTCGGTATCTCAATACCTAGTTCAATCTCGTTACCGGCAAGTCTCTTTACTCGTTCCGTAATACATTATCCCGCAACTAACTCATTAGTCACGTTGCTTGCAAGGCTTATAGTGATGTGCATTACCGAGAGGGGCCAGAGATACCTCTTCGACAATCGGAGTGACAAACCCTAATCTCGATCTATGCCAACTCAACAAGTACCATCGGAGACACCTGTAGAGCACCTTTATGATCACCCAGTTACGTTGTGACGTTTGGTAGCACACAAAGTGTTCCTCCGGTATTCGGGAGTTGCATAATCTCATAGTCATAGGAACATGTATAAGTTATGAAGAAATCAATAGCAACAAACTAAACGATCATAGTGCTAAGATAACGGATGGGTCATGTCAGTCACATCATTCTCTAATGATGTGATCCCCTTCATCAAATGACAACTCATGTCAATGGCTAGGAAACTTAACCATCTTTGATCAACGAGCTAGTCAAGTAGAGGCATACTAGTGACACTCTGTTCTTCTATGTATTCACACATGTACTAAGTTTTCGGTCAATACAATTCTAGCATGAATAATAAACATTTATCATGAAATAAGGAAATAAATAATAACTTTATTATTGCCTCTAGGGCATATTTCCTTCAGATCTTACCTTTATCTCCTTGTGGGTTCGACACTCCATACTTATCACTTCCACCTTTGGGAATTGCTACGATGATTCCCTGCACTTGGGGATTATCAAGCTCTTTTCTGGCGCCATTGCCGGGGAGCAATAGCGTGGGGTTGATATTCTCGTGTGTGCTCGTTTGCTTTCTTCACTAAGTAGATTTTGTTTTTTGTTTTTGTTTCTATTTAGTTGTGGGTCAAACATACAAAAAACTTTAAAATAATGAAAATACAAAAAATTACTTGCCTCTCAGGCCTAAAAGGTTTTTCAATAAGAGAAGTGATTGGAAGGTTATGCATTGGAGAAGTGAGGGTCGACCTTGAACAGTTGTGTTCATGCTCATGGAAACAATGTAAAAAAATTCATGGAAGTTTCTCTGAAAATAATTATCCCCTTGTATATATCCATTGTATTATAAAAATAATGTGCCAAGCTTTGGTTTTAGGATGATTAGATTGCTTGTTTACTTTGTGCAGTACAAAACAGAAACTTTGGCTGTAGCGTGTGAATTTACATTTTTTACTGGAAAGTCAAATGGGTCTGAAACTTTTTGTACATTACTTCTGCACAAATTTTTTAAATCGTCATATTTTTTAGAATTTTTGGAGTTACAGAAGTATACTAAACTTCCAGATTACTTCAGACTGTCCTGTTTTTGACAGATTCTGTTTTCTTTGTGTTGTTCGCTTATTTTGATGAATCTATGGGTAGTATCGGGGGGTATGAACCATGGTGAAGTTGGAATACAGTAGATATAGTTCTAATATGAAATTGGAATGAGTTTGCAACAGTACCTAAAGGTAGTGATTTGCTTTATAGTACTAACGGATCTCACAAAGTTTTTGTTAAAGTTTTGTGTGGATGAAGTGTTCGATGATCGAGGAGCTATCAATATGAGAAGAATAAAGAGAGGCAAGAGTTCAAGCTTGGGGATGCCCAAGGCACCCCAAGTAAATATTTCAAGGATACTCAAGCATCTAAGCTTGGGGATGCCCCGGTTGGCATCCGATCTTTCTTCTTCAACAATTATCGGTATACCTCGGTTTTTGTTTTGTTCACATGGTTTGTGTCCTTTGTGTTTTTGTTTTTCCTTTAAGAACCATGCTAGTATGGGATAGACCTTCACTGATTTATAGAATGCTTCATGTGCCACACTTATATCTTTTAAGTATGATCTTATAGAATTGCTTTTTGTGCTTCACTTAAACCTTTTGAGTATGGTTTTATAGAATGCTTCGTGTACTTCACTTATATATTTTGAGCTTGGGTATTGGTTAGTATATATTGTAGAATGCTCGATGAACTTCACTTATATCTTTTGGAGTATGAATAATACTATAATCTAAAGTGGGGTTGGAAGAGTGTCAACTTTAGGAATTAGTGATCCCACTATTTTGGAGGGTGTTGAATCTTAGTGTGATATTTATGGAAGTGGATTTGGAAGAGTGTCAACTTTAGTTAGTAATGATTCCACTATTTCGGAAGAGGTTCCAATTGATTATGAGAACAAAGCTGCTATCTATGATGATTATTGTGATGACATGTATGCTATAAATAATAATGTTAATCATGAAACTTGTCATCATGATTTTAATTTTCAATTGGATTATGCCTCACATGACCGTTATTCTGTTGAGTTTGCTCCCATTATTCTGAATGAGAAGAATTTTGCATATGTGGAGAGTAGAAAAATTTCTATGCGTGTAGATCATGAAAAGAATGCTTTATGTGATGGTTATATTGTTGAATTCATTCATGATGCTACTCAAAATTATTATGAGGGAGGAATATATGCTTGTAGGAGTTGCAATAATATCAAGTTTCCTCTCTATGTGCTTAAAGTTTTGAAGTTATCCTTGTTTTGCCTTCCTATGCTAGTTGATCCTTGTTCCTATAAATTGTGTGCTCACAAAATCCCTAGGCATAGGAAGTGGGTTAGGTTTAAATGTGCTAGTCATATTCTTCATGATGCTCTCTTTATGTTTCAATTCTTATCTTTTATGTGAGCATCATTGAAATCATCATGCCTAGCTAAAAGGCATTAAAGAAAAGCGTTTGTTGGGAGACAACCCAATATATACCCTTACTGTTTTTGTGTGTTCATATGATTAAGCTACTTTACTAATCATGTATTATAGCTTTTGTTTCAATAAAGTTCCAAGTAAGACCTTTGGGAAGACTTGGGTGAAAGTTAATGTGATCTTGCTGTAAAAAACAGAAACTTTGTGCTCACGAGATTAGCTGTCATTTTTTTACAGAAGAGCGCTTTTGAGTTTATTACTTTTTCAGAAAATTAATAGAAAAATTCCTCACGTCCACCAATTTATTTCATAATTTTTGGAGTATCATAAGTATGGTTGCTGTTCAGATCATTACAGACTGTTCTGTTTCTGACAGATTCTGTTTTCATTGCATAGTTTGCTTGTTTTCTATTTTCTATGGCTTATAATTCTCAATATAAATTGTAGAAATGACATGGTACAGTAGGCATTGTGTGAGAAAAATTATGAATCTTGTCTTTGACAGTACCAAAGTGAATGGTTTACTCTTTATCATACTAACCCATCTCACAAAGTTCCGTTAAGTTTTGTGTGATTGAAGTTTTCAAGTTTTGCGTGAGATATCGATATGAGGAGAATAAGGAGTGGAAAGACCCTAAGCTTGGGGATGCCCAAGGCACCCCAAGGTAATATTTAAATAAGACTCAAGCGCCTAAGCTTGGGGATGCCCCAGAAGGCATCTCCTCTTTCGTCTTCAAAACCATCGGTATACCTTACTCGGAGCTATATTTTTATTCGTCACATGATATGTGTTTTTCTTGGAGCGTATTTTCAATTTTACTTGCTGTTTGAATAAAATCATTGGATGTGAAATCTTGAATGAAAAAGAATCCTCCCATGGCTAGTTAATTATTTGACTACTCAGTGTTCTTCATTTATATCTTTTTGGAGTAGTTTGTTGTTTACTCACGTGCTTCACGTATATCCTATGAGTAAATGGTTGAATGAATTGAATATCATAAATCTGAATTTATATATGTTTCATATGCTTATACCATGGGGAGTAATGACTTCACACATAATAAGTATAAGTGGTAAATTTATTGAAAGTTAGCAAACACAGAATTGGTCACTTGAACAATTCATGAAAGAATATTAAAGGAAGAGAGATTTCACATATAAATATACTATCTTGGACATCTTTTGCAATTGTGAGCACTCATTAAAATATGACATGCTAAAAGGTTGATGTTGGACAAGGAAGACAACTTAATGGGTTATGTCTTCCTATATCCGAAACGTTATATTGTCTTGGATCATCCAACATGTTGAGCTTGCCTTTCCCTCTCATGCTAGCCAAATTCTTTGCACCAAGTAGAGATACTACTTGTGCTTCCAAATATTCCTCAACCCAGTTTTGCCATGAGAGTCCACCATACCTACCTATGGATTGAGTAAGATCCTTCAAGTAAGTTGTCATCGGTGCATGGAATAAAAAATTGCTCCTTAAATATGTATGATCTATTAGTGCGAAGAAAATAAGCTTTATACGAACTTGTGATAGGGAAGAAATAAAAGCGACTGACTGCATAATAAAGGTCTTTATCACAAGCGGCAATATAAAGTGACGTTCTTTTGCATTAAGATTTTGTGCATCCAACCATAAAAGCGCATGACAACCTCTGCTTCCCTCTGCGAAGGGCCTATCTTTTACTTTTATCTTCTACCCTTATACAAGAGTCATGGTAATCATCACCTTTCCTTTTTACACTTTTTCCTTTGGCAAGCACTTTGTGTTGGGGCGATCCGGATATATATATCCACTTGGATGTAGGTTTTCATAAATTATTATTGTTGACATTACCCTTGAGGTAAAAGGTTGGGAGGCGAAACTATAAGCCCCTATCTTTCTCTGCGTCCGATTAAAACTTTGAACCCATAAATATCACATGAGTGTTAGCAATTGTGAAAGATTAAATGATAGTTGAGTATGTGGAGTTTGCTGAATCAAAGCTCTTACATAGACCCTTCCCGAAAATAAGATGAATTGGAATTGTTTGATGACTAAGAGCACGGTTTGTTAGTTTTCAAGAAAGTTTATGATCTATACTTTAACATGTGAATAGCTTGTTACTTGATCATGAGAAGTTTCATGAGTTGGGCTACTGTTATGATATATAATGATGCTAGAAAAAATGATTGGAACTATCATTGATCAAACTTATGCTCTTGCTAGCATTCACACTTCATAAATTATTTCTTTTATCATTTACCTACTTGAGGACGAGCAGGAATTAAGCTTGGGGATGCTGATACGTCTCCAACGTATCTATAATTTATGAAGTATTCATGCCATGTTTACAATAGTTTTATATGATTTTGGTATGATTTGATTAGAACTAACCGGACTGACGCTATTTTCAGCAGAACTACCGTGGTGTTGTTTTTGTGCAGAAATAAAATTTCTCGGAATGCGATGAAAATCAACGGAGAATTTTTCTGGAAAATATAAAAAATACTGGAACGAAGAGTTACCGGAGGGGAGGCCCGTGGGCCCCACAAGGGTGGAGGGCACGCCCACCCCCTAGGGCGTGCCCCTGTGCCTTGTGGACTTCCCGTGGGCCCCCCTGACTTGTTCTCAATGCCAACCTCTCCTATAAATACCCAAACCTCCAGAAAATAACCTAGATCGGAAGTTCCGCCGCCGCAAGCCTCTGTAGCCACGAGAAATCAATCTAGGCCCTCTCTGGCACCCTGCCGGAGGGGGCCATCATCACCAGAGGCCATGGAGGAGGATCCCGGAGGGGCCATCATCGCCATGAAGGCCAAGGACTAGAGGGAGAACCTCTCCCCATCTAGGGGAGAGGCCATGGAGGAGGAAGCACAAGGGGGAGAACCTCTCCTCCTCTCTCTCTCTCTCTCGGTGGCACCGGAGTGCCATCGGGAGGGGAATCATCGCCGCGGTGATCGTCTTCATCAACATCACCATCATCATCTCTTTTACGCGGTCCACTCTCCCGCACCCCGCTGTAATCCCTACTTGAACATGGTGCTTTATGCCACATATTATGATCCAATGATGTAACACCCCGGATGTAACTTTCCATATTTGTAACTCCAACTCTTGCCATTTTCGGCTATGTGCTATGATATTCCCTCCGTGGTTGGGTTTTTGTCTTTCATTTTGCATTTTGTTCATTTCATGCATCTCATATCATGTCATCATGCGCATCTTATTTGCATACGTGTTCGTCTCATGCATCCGAGCATTTTCCCCGTTGTCCGTTTTGCAATCCGACACTCCCACATGCACCGGCGCACCCCTCTTGTTTCTTTTCGTGAGCGGGTGTTAAACGTTCTCGGAATGGACCGAGGTTTGCCAAGTGGGCTTGGTACACCACCGGTAGACCACCTGTCAAGTTTCATTCCATTTGGAGGTCGTTTGATGCTCCAACGTTAACCGGGTAACCGCAAAGGTCTTTTGTGTGTTGCAGCAAAACCCCCTCCAAACATTCCAATAACCCCTCTAAGTCCCCTCCATGCTCTCCGTCGTCGGATCACGATCGTGTGGGCGAAAACCGCACTCCATTTGGAGTCTCCTAGCTCCCTCTACCTATAAATATGTGCTTCCTCCTCCAAATTTCGGGTCCCAAAACCCTAGCCTTGTTCCCTCCGTGTGCCGGACACGTCCGCCCGGCGCCGGACGAAACCCGCCGCCGCGCCCGACCAACCAGGAGTCGCCACGTGGCGCGCCGCCGTTCCCCGCGCCGCCGGCCCGCTCGGCCCGCGCTCGGCCCCCCGAACCCATCTCCGCCGCCTCCACCCGCGGGAGCCGGTGCCCGAGCGCGCCTCAGCCCCGCCGCCTGCCGGACCCCGCCACCGGAGCTCCCGCCGTCCGCCGCTCCGGCGACCTCGCCCGGCGCGCCGCCGCCCGTCCGCCTCCACGCCCGCGCCCGAGCGCGCCCGGCGCCCCGCCGCCCGCGCCTCCGCCTCCCTCCTCTCCAACTCCGCCGGCCGCCGCCGCCTCTTCCGCCTCTTCCCCGGCGAGCAGCAGCTCCCTCTCCGGCGAGCCGCGCCACATCTCGATCTGGATCCGCGAGGTTGACCTCTCCCCTCCCCTCGATTTTCTCCAAGTCCTAAAAATATTGCACTCTGTTGCCATGTTCTCTGCATCATAACTCCTTGCACATAGCTCCGTTTCGTGCGTGTAATATATCGAAATGTTCATTACGAGATGCTTTTCATTTTGTTCCATTGTGCCATGCTCGTTTGAGTCCATCTTGATGCCCAAATCTCTGGTGCAAGAGTGCTATATGATGTTTACTGCTGTTACTTATCAGAACTTGATGTTTTGTTATTTTGTTGCATTTGATGTGTGCATCTTATGGGCATGAGCTCTACAGGTGTTTTGATCTATGCCATGCCATCTTTACAGAGGTGTATGCCATGTATTTTTGTGATCTATGTGGTGACTAGCACAAGCATGCAAATTAGGCTTCGTGATGTTTCTGTTTTCAGGGACTTAGAATTTTGCTAAGTCTGTGACTGCTGTTATTTTGTTGCCATGTATCCATGTGTCTACAGAGAGATCCATGCATATTTTGAGATACTTCAGTAAGGATGTTTTGAACGTATGGTTATGCTTTATCCATCCATGGCACTGTTTGTAATTATGGAGTGCCATAGCATGTCTCAATCTTGCTCCACTTTTGCTATAAAATGTTTCTGGCAGAATGTTAACATGATATTCAATTTTGTCAAGGTTGTTGTAGTTGATCCTTTCATGATGTGAACTTGCTCTTGCCATGGTTAGCTTACTTGTAACATGGTGCTTTATGCCACATATTATGATCCAATGATGTGTTGCCATCCTATGATGTTTTGAGTAGATATCCTTTGTCTTTGGGTTGATTGATGTTCTAGATTGGTATGAGTTGTATGTTTTATTTTGGTGCTGTCCTATTGTGCCCTCTGTGTCGCGCAAGAGTGAGGGATTCCCGATGTAGGGTGTTGCAATACGTTCATGATTCGCTTATAGTGGGTTGCTTGAGTGACAGAAGCATAAACCCAAGTAAGGGGGTTGTTGCGTATGGGATAAAGGGGACTTGATGCTTTAATGCTATGGTTGGGTTTTACCTTAATGATCTTTAGTAGTTGCGGATGCTTGCTAGAGTTCCAATCATAAGTGCATATGATCCAAGAAGAGAAAGTATGTTAGCTTATGCCTCTCCCTCATATGAAATTGCAATGACGACTATCGGTCTTGTTAACGATTGCCTAGGACAATTTCGCACATCGATCCATCATTATTCCACACTCGCTATTTATAATACTTAAGTAATATATTCTAACTTTATGATAACATCACCTACTTTTATATTTTAGCTCTCCGATACCATGCAAAATTATCCTTTTCATACCCACAACGTAGTTTTATTTCTCGTTTCTAGTTGAAAGCAAACGTTCGGTGTACATAGAGTCGTATCAGTGGCAGATATGACTTGAGAGCATATTGTTCTTACCTTTAGCTCCTTGTGGGTTCGACACTCCATACTTATCACTTCCACCTTTGGGAATTGCTACGATGATTCCCTGCACTTGAGGATTATCAATACTCAATTTTCTCCTGCTTGTATCATCACCACCGTGTAATGTAGCATAGTACTCCCTCTATAAAGAAATATAAGAGCGTTTAGATCACTACTTTTAAAAACCTAAGCGTTCTTATATTTATTTTTTACGGAGGGAGTACTATGTACAAAGCTCAGCACCTAAATTACTTGAATGTTGGCTCAGGGTTTTTTTACTTAAAAAGGTGATTTTGTTTCTCCTGGTGCATTGTTATTTGTAGGCGTCATTATTCTATAATTTCTGATGTTCTGCAGGTTAACAGAAATGTCACATATAATTGGTATTGAACTACAAAATATTTATGTCTCCGTTGCAACGCACGGTTTTTTTGCTAGTAGATATAGAAGATTGATGTTTGACCTGTGGTAGAGTAGTACCAACTATGTACTGTGTTTGACCTGTGTGTGCCTAATATACATCTGCATCTAATTGTTCAGTTGCACGTAGACTTGACGAAAAATCATTGACTTGCAGATAATACTAACAACTAACAGACATGAGGTAATTCAAAGCAAAATATTGACTTGCAGATCAATTTGGAAAACTACCCAAGAACCTGATAGACCCATTTTCCCCCATGTCAGCAACCTTTGTCTATTACGACTTAGTATTGTTAGAACTATTTTTACTCATGGATCTCTGTTGTCATTAATTATGTCTTGGGTCTCTGAATATGTATTTCAAAAGGATCACACACAATTTTCTGTCCACCACCCGTCAGACATAAATGTACTATCACACATGTTTCCCCTAAATTACTTGTGGGTGATTGACCGCACTATCGCACACGATCATGGCGGCAACGACAACTTCTGGCATTGGTGAGTTTGGAGCACACTGGCGATACCTTACCGACATCTAACATCGGAGCAGTGCCTCCAATGGTATGATGGATGTTGCAGTGCATCTCGCGCCGATGTGGAATGGCAGCGGACAGATCCACGCCGAGACATGGGCAGTCCCGTGATGGCCAAGACAGTGGTCTAAGCTGGGAAGAAGTCATCCCACCAATCTGTTGGTTCCTTTTTGGCCTGGCTTGGAGTATTGGCGGATGCAATTGTCTAGTGAAAGATGCTTATTGGAACACCGCTTCATGTCCAGAGTAAATCTCTTGTTCTAACATTTATTGGTTGGGCTCAACAGCGACGAACTTGCGACATTATCTTACTGGAGGCATTGTCTACTTGTGTTGCGCTAGCCTTCATTGATTGGTCTTGGCAACCAGATGAAAATCCTTGTCCAGGCCGTCTTAGGCCGAACATGTCGATGATGACGCGAGAACGTTTATCCCTTTTGAAGGTGTTGTTGCGAAAGATGTAGACTTACTTTTAGGTGTCTCATACCTTGTAATGATTCGCGGATGGTTGCATTGGTTCTATACTCTGTTCAATAATGAATGAAAATTAGTTGTGTGAATCACAAGCATGCATGCCGAGGCCGGCGGTTTCAACCTCCTTTTCAAAAAGAAAATACTCGTCCAACTGACCAATACATGTCCAGGGTCAGATGGTTTCCCTGCTGGATTTTACCAGCAATTTTGCGATTTAGTTAAATGAGACTTTGAAAGCTTTAATTGATGACTTTGCTAATGGTACTTTAGATATAGCCAGGTTGAGTTATGGTATTATCACACTTGTCCCTGAAACTGGAGATGCAAAACAAATTCAGAAGTTTAGACCCATATGTCTTTTGAATGCCAGTTCAAAATAAGCACTAAGGTGCTAACGAATAGATTGAGTAAATGTGTGTCGCCGGTGATTTCTACCACCCAAACTGTATTTGTTAAAGGGAGATATATTATGGAGGGGGTGGTGGTGCTGCATGAGGCACTCAATTCCATTCATACATAAAAACAAAGTGCTTTGGTTTTCAAAGTAGACTTTGAGAAAGCATATGACAAAATAAAATGGCATTTTGTTATTCAGATGCTAAAATTAAAAGGGTACCCTGACAAATGGTGTGATTGTGCTATGAAAACTATAAGAGGGGGACATGTAGGGGTGAGAGTTAATGACAAAATTGGTCCCTATTTTAAAACTTTCAAGGGGCCGAGGTAGGGAGATGCTTTATCTCCTCTACTTTTTGATCTAGCAGCTGACGCTCCTGCTGTTATCATGGATAATGCCAAGGAAAATGATGTGGTTAAGGGATTCCTAGGGGGAAATTCAAATAAAGGGGTCAATATGCTGCAATATGTAGATGACACAGTTTTCTATTGAAAGATGATTTAGACTTGAAATTTATTCTATGTGCCTTTGAACAGATGTCAGGGCTTAAAATCAATTTTCATAAAAGTGAGCTCTTTTTATTTGGATAAGCTATGGGTAAACAAAACATTTTCCAGGAAATCTTTACATGCAAGATGGGATAATTACCCATGAAATATCTTGGTATGCATGTGTCAGATATTAGAATTAGAAACAAGCATTGGACCTGGGTGGTGGATAAAATTGAAAAAAGATGTAGCTGTTGGTAGGAAAAGCCCCTGGGATTTATTCCTGGTAGGGTTACCCTAGTGCAAGCTTGTTTAACTAATATTCCTCTGTTTATGATGTCCTTCTATCCCATACCTGCTGGCATTGTGAAGAAAGCTGACTTCTACAGAGCCAGACTGGTCTGGTCGGGAGATGAAAATGGGAAGAAGGACCATTTAGTTAACTAGAAATCTTGTTGCCTCCCAAAAGAGTTTGGGGGTTTGGGGATTCTTAACTTGGATATTATGAATAAAGCCTTGTTGGCCAAATGGTTCTGGAAGATGGAGACAGAAGAAGCGCTTTGGCAGTCAGTCCTCCTTGAGAAATATGTGCCCGATAGATGCATTTCCAGAGTGAAGAAGAAAGTTGGTGACTCGTAGTTCTGGTCTAGCATGTTGAAAGTCAAAGATATTTTCTATAGATATGCAAAGAAATTTTTTGGGGATGGGAGGAATACCAAATTTGGGAAGATGTTTGGGTAGATGAAAAGGCCCTTAAATATGAATATCCTAGACTCTATGCTCTCTGCTTTGACCATAATATAACTGTGGATGAAGCCATTAAGAGAGGGTGGGGGGGAGGGGTTCAAGTTTAGAAGAACCCTCCATGGCGATTCCTTAGATCTATGGAATAATTTGAAAACTAGATGTGAGGAAATATATATGGTTGTGGACAAAGATATGGTGGAACGGTCCCTGAGTGCTGACAAAAAATTCTCAGTGAAATGCTTGTATAGAGAACTGATAGTTGTAGAATGCTACTTTCCACAGAAATTTCTGCGGAAAGTAAAGGTTCCTGTTAAAATTAAGGTATTCTTATGGCTGGTTAATACAAAAAGTATCTTAACTATGGATTCCCTCCTTAAGAGTGGGTGGAAATGGAGTAAAATATGTGTGTTTTGTGGCAAAGATGAAACAGTTAATCATTTGATGTTTACCTGTTCTGCTGCTTCTCTCGTGTTAAGACTGCTGAAATGTACTTTTGGGTTGAGATCCACTCCCTCTTTAATAGAAGAATGCTTTGGCTTAAAACCTTTCAAAAAAATGACAAAAAAAATGGTATTGGTTGGGATTTCTTCTCTCTTCTGGACTATCTGGAAGTGTAGAAATGGTGTGATTTTTTTATTAAAAAAAAGTTATTGTGATTCCATGACTTTGGTCAAACTAATGTGCCATTGGATTGTGGGATGGTCTATCTTGCAGACAAAAGGAGCAAAACATAGAGCTGCTGGAGCTGGGAACAAAACCACTAGAACATGTAGCAAATGATGTCTACAAAGCTTCACAAGATTAGAGGTTCAATGTGCTGCGCTTGGACGGGTGATGTGAGCTGGTGGACATCGTGATGCTCCTTGTGCTGGGAGTTTCTGCTCTTCCTTTCTGTAGTTGCTCATGCTAGCTTTTGTGGTCTGGAATAAAAGAATTAAGTCTGTTTTAGGCCGAGACTTTAAGCTGGTGTCCGTGGTTTACCTCACCTGCCGCTTGTGCCTGGGAGGCTGGTTTGGTTTCGTTTGAACTGATGTTTGACGTTTGATGTGTGGTGGCATTCTTGATTATGCCTAAGTTTGCGCCGTGTTCTTGTCTTTTGAGCTTGGTGTCAGTTCTAGTGCTGCTTATAGTTGAACCAGTTGGTTTCTTTATTAATAGAAATCGTAAGGGAAGGCCCTTCTTTCGCTCAAAAGAAAATAACTGACCAATACATCTTCAATTACAGTGCATTCACAGTACGTGCGGCACTCGTCATGATGATATGTTTTTTTTTAAAGAAGGATGCACCCCCGGCTTCTGCATCTGGACGATGCATACGGCCACTTTATTAATTATTAAGCACAAAAAACCTTACAAAGTAGTACATCAGTAAGCCTGAAGCCACCATCTAGGCAACATCTGTCGCTACTCCTACCCCCTTGATGCAGTGGTGCCGAATATCCGAGCCTAATACCAAACAGACATCGCACCAAATCCTAACATCTAATGTAGGATGCCCCATCCTAGCCACATACCGGGACTGGGTCACATGCCGGTCCAACACACTCACCGAGGCTGCCGCCGCCTTCTTCCACCAATCCATCTCCAGAGCAGGTACTGACGCACAGACCTTGCCAGGCCTGCCGTCGACGCCACCATGGCGCCAGACAGCTCGACCACCCTGCGCTCGTCCATCCAGCCGCATCCGTCGTCGATATGCAGTTGCACCATGCCGCCACCACTCGTCGTCAATGACGCGGTAGATACAACGCCGCACCACCTGGCAACCTCCACACCATCGCCACTGCTGGAGCTACTCGGAGCCCACCATCCACAACATCTCTCCCCCGAACAGCAGTTCCTCCCAAGACGGCGCCTCCATGGAGGATACGACGCGCAGAACGCCGCCGCCGCCCAATCCAGACTGAATTTTGGACTTTCGTCCGGGAGGGGTTCGGGGGTGGATAGGGGGGGACCTCGGCTTCGCCTCCAGGAAGGGTAACGGCGTCAAGTGACGTCGCCGATGCCGGGCCGAACACGCCGACCAAAGTTTTCTCCGGTCCCCATCCTATCCACCAAACCTCCGTGTACTCCGGATCCGGCAAGCCACGATCCGAAACCCGCGAAGATGAAAGAGCCATGGGGCTCAACCCACCAGAAAGGAACTCCTTGTAGATCTCCAGACGCCGAATCCAACGATCCGACATGGCCAGCGACAATCATCACCACCCCGCGCCGGCCGACGGAGTCCGAAGAAAGGATCCAGACGGATCCGATCTGGATCCGGCGGCACCCGCGACCACCGGTCAGGCCAACGCAGCCACCACCTCACGACACGCAGGTCGCCACCGCCGCGCCGCGCACGACGCCGATGGGAGACCCACCCGCCGCGCCGCCGGACCCCACGTTCGCCCGGCGTTCCTCTGGATCCCGCTGTCCCGCGCCAGCCAAGATGAAGAGGATGGGGAGAAGCCGCGCCGCCGCCCAGCCGGCCAGGCTTCGCCCGGCGGCGCTATGGACGGCGGCGAGGAGGGGGAGAGGAGGAGGAGACTCGAGGGGCGGCGGCTAGGGTTTTCCCCCCGGGTCGCCCGCGGGGGCGACGCGAGGGGCGAGGGGTGATGATATGTAACCAGCAGTGGCTAATTCAAAAAGGCTCATTAAAAAAATGGTCGTGAATTATCTTCTTCTTAGCATCATGGTCAGTGACCCAACCCTGGCCAAGCTTTAGTCTATGGATATGGTTCTTTCTCCTCCTAGCATTAACCCGGCGATGGAAGAATTTGGTATTTGCATCTCCTTCTTTAAGATTTGCGATTCTCGCGCATTGCTTTTTTCGAGCCCTCTCAAGCACGGCCAGGCTTATAACCTTCCTCTTTAGCCTGGCCCTTAGATCAACCTCGTCGGTGGAAAGATGTATGTTTTCTTGCGCGATGTCAAGGTGCAGGATCACCAAAAGGGCCGCATGCAGCTGATTTTTTGCCTTTGAGAAGAGACCCCTACTCCATTCAGAAAGGCGCTGCCCAACCTTTCTGAGTTTGCGGACCAAGATCTGATTGGGTATGCCTAAGTTTGCACCATGTTCTTGTCTTTTGAGCTTGGTGTTAGTTCTAGTGCTGCTCGTAGTTGAACCAGTTGGTTTCTTTAATAAAAATCGAGAGGAAACGCCCTTTTTTCGCTCAAAAGAAAATAACTGACCAATACATTTTCAATTACAGTGCATTCACAGTACGTGCGGCACTCGTCATGATGATATGTAACCAGCAGTGGCTAATTCAAAAAGGCTCATTGGAGACCATGAGACATACACGCTCTCTGTTCCAAATCACACGGGCACTACCCACTGACGAGAACAGAAGTTTCCCTCTCCGTCCTTTATCACCGGGCGTCTCCGTCGAACGGTTCTCCGGCATGATCACAGGTTGACGCGGCAATTAACCTGGCCGCCTGTTCCTGGCTTTGGCACTGTTTTACCATAACCCACTCACGGTGATCGGTCATCAGTGGACGCCCTTTCCACGGCAAATCCAATCTTCTCTGAACTTTTTTGTGCGTCCGGGTCTCCAGCTTTAGACAACCTCCTCCCCTGCCCCCTCTTTTCCGGTAGAAAAAACACGCCCATGCCCGTGCCGCGAACAACACGTCGCCTACCACGTCGACTTGTCAAGATGGCAGATCAACGTGAAGGGGTTCAATATCACTTTGAGGTTTGAACCCTGGTTAGGTGAAATGTTGTTACTAGTAAATGCCCCCTCTTTTCCGGTAAACGTGAAGGAGTAGATTTTCTGTTGCGGTGTCGCATCAACTGATCGATAAATACGCACTGACAAGGCACTAAATTTTATTTTATTTTGATTTGACGGGGATGAAAGAGTGCTTAATAATTATAATGGAGAGGAGAGCGGCGTGCACCCGCAGGCACCAAGAATCCAGTACATTGTCAAAGAAGAAAATGCAGGCTGCAAGCCAGCAATTGTGGAAAAGTTTTACTCCTCCGGTGCATGCAAAGTGTTTGCTTATTATTATACACAGCACGTGCACCTAGCAAGTTGTGCGAAGCAGTCAAAGAACATCACATCAGTTAACCAACCGTTGAAGATGAGCGAGCGCATTCGAGCTTGTGAAGTCAACACCTGCAACGTAATCGCGTTGAAGTTCATCATGCCACCACACAAGGTCTCCCACGAGATTTGATTATCAATATTCTTTTCCTCAGAAACTGCAAAATAGCAAGTGGTTGTGATTGCGAATCTTACAGATTTCAGTCCATGAGTTATCGAGTCGTTGAGCGAGCCTGAGACCGAGAGAGCCTGTCAGTAGGAGTATCTCAGCTGTGACAGCATACTTGCTGCAAAAAGAAAATTATTAAGCTCTGAAGCTCTGAAGTTTTTTTAAAAGAAAATTATTAAGCTCTGAAGCTGATCGATAACCCCGACCTAAAGAACAATCAAGTTGATAGGCCAGAGGAGGCTGATAACCTGGCAACTTAGTCGATTCCATCGATCCAAAGATTCGAAGATCACCGGTTTATTTATGTCAGAAGGCGCCACCTGTGGCTGTGGATCGGACTGTTGCAGTTGCCATGACAGCGAACGCTACTTACCCACTGCAGTCTATTGAGATCCTCCTCCCCCGGCGCGTCCCCGTCGTGCCCTCAACATCCCGTTGATACGCACTGCCAACAAACCCAGCTAGCGGCCAAGCCTGGCGCCATGGCCGGCAACGAAAACTCCTGCTCCTACACCTGCACTTCTGTTCATCAATCGGTGGGCAACTTGTCACACGCATCTACGCAGCAATGGACTCAACCATGTACGCCCTCTCCACTGTCCCGTCAGCAAGATGCGCCCCGTCGGCACGCCCCGGTCGTTCCATCCGTCGAGACAACGAAACCTGGGTGTGATATTCAGTATAATCACATGCCGTTGTTTTTTTTCAAGAAAAAAAATCACATGCCTCAACGTGTTAATTACTCTCTCCGTCAAAAACGCTCTTATATTATAGGAAAGGGAGTATTTCGCTGTAGGTTCGGTTGATTTGCCGGTGAAGCGGCCAAAGGGAATCAGGATTCAGGAGCCTGAAGCGTGCGCGCGCTCTTGGCGTGCGCTCACATTAGTCGGCTTTTCAGCACGGCACCGCGGCGCCTATATAGGGGGTAGCTCAGCTCTCCGCTCCGTGCGTACATCGGTCGAGCAAAGGGGCAGAGAAGTTTCTCGACCGGTGAAATTATTTTCGCGAGGTGTGAGTCTGCCACTGGTAGCTCGGCCAGCCACCTTTCTTTCCGGGTGAGTCCTGCCCCTGCCTGTAAGAGCTAGAGCTAGCTAGCTAGACGGCATGGGGGCTCCGAGCAGGGAGGAGGAGGAGGCGAAGAAGATGGAGGCCGGCGGCGACACCGTCGGCCAGAAGCTCGACGCCGGCGCGCTCTTCGTCCTCCAGTCCAAAGGTGCCTCTTTCATCTCTAATCACTTTCTCTTCTGTGGCACGTCAGAGGAGCACATGACATGCATGTGTTCGTCGAGCGAGCGTCAGGATCATGCTGCTGCTGCTGCATGAAACTGTTGATTGGTTGCCCCAGCTAAAACAGCAGCCCTGATTACCAACTGTACATATATCTACCCAAGCACCAAGGTGGCTTTGGCTTTGCTAGCAAGATAAAATCGATGTAGGCGTGTAGCTAGGCAGGATTGATTATGTGTGTCATTTTGCTTGATTACTCCGCCTGAAAATGGTTGATGTCCTAGTAGTAATCGCATTATATATATAATCGCTGGCCAGCTGCTAGCAAGATTTGGTTTACAAGGCAATGATTTTTTTGGTCATGCCATTGAAGTTCCACCTATGATGATCTCCTGATCATAAAAAAGCTCTTGCTGGATAGCGGATGCATGTGTTGAATTGGCCCCTTGCCCATATCTATCCTTTCAAGAGAGTCTCTCCTTTCATCCCTTTTTCACTGTCTACTTTATGAGAGTTGCGCTTTCAACATACCTGCCTTTTTCACCCTGCAAATATCACCTTTTTTCTTTACTTCTCTCCCCACTTCACCATGCGTGCCCAAATGTTCTTTAGCAGCAAAGAAAGAAGAGACAAAACACAATAGTACTCGCGGCATGCTTGGATTCCTGGCCATCAATAGATAACCATACTCCTCTTTTTTGTTGTTGTTGCGGATGATAACCATACTCCTCCATGTGCATTCCCGCAAAATGTGCACTGCATCTTATTCCTAGAAAACATGTGCACTAAATATTATCTAGTGTCTCTAAACATGTGCAGCCAGATCACCCCGACATAATATTAGTCTGCTTAGCAGCCAGTCAACTGGTCTAACTATGATGCTCCATAAGTTAAAAAAAATCAACTTGCATTAAATAATTATATTACTAGGGAACTGTCAAAAATAAGCTAATGTTAACGTAGGATTTCCACTGAATTTTGCACCTCCGGCAATTCCTTGTGCTAAACGAGGTGTAGTGGTGTGCGCACCGTGGCCGGATCGGACTGGTACACAATCACCATCTCGCGGATACAATACATTCATCGCGCATCCATATTGCACACGCTGGACAACCAACATTAAGTAGTAGTAGTATTCTCAAAAAAAGAAATAGACCACGCTAAATGATCATCACTCGAGCTAGAGAAGACGAATAATAACAGGTGCGGCTGTAGGTTTCTGTCAGTGTCAATGCCAAGTCTCGCAGCACGTCTTGTATGTTGAGCTGTTGACCCCTGAACCACACGCTCGGCGTTCCGATCCTGACGAGTTCCGATTCTGAGGAGAAGCGTCGAGTGCGCTGACGTGCACCCAAGGAAATTTGGCACAAGCAGGAATAATAAACAAGTTAATCATCGGCACGTGATTTCTTCGATGTGGTGCACGGTGGATTCCTGGGGCTTCTGATATCCGGCAACTTTTGACCGAGCAGCCATCGTCTTGGAGTGGGCACGGCGACCCCATTTTCTGACAGCACGGACGTGACATTAGGCCATTTTATGTTAACAGAAATATCCTCGCTTGACGACAATGAACAGACAGTGTTTCGTGGAGCGGGAGCTGACATGTTTATGTGTAAATATACTGCAGGGTCATGGCTGCACTGCGGGTACCACCTGACGACGTCGATCGTGGCGCCGCCGCTGCTGAGCCTGCCGTTCGCGTTCGCGGCGCTGGGGTGGTCGGCGGGGATGGTGTGCCTCGTCGTCGGCGCCGCCGTCACCTTCTACTCCTACAACCTCCTCTCCCGCGTGCTCGAGCACCACGCGCAGCAGGGCCGCCGCCAGCTCCGCTTCAGGGACATGGCCGCCGACATACTAGGTCAGTACGTACTCCTGCCGTCATATGATTCGAGCGTAAAACCCAGCATGCCGGACATCTGTACGGAGTACGTGTATGGCAGCGATGGATGGGCAAATGAAATGATGGGCGTGTTGGACTAGTCCACGGAAGTGTCCCCATATATCTTGGCTTTGGTCATGCATGCATGCATACCGATGCCTCATCCAGGTGAGGTCAAAGCACGTGGTCAAGGACTACTAGCACTAGCCGACAGCCAGCAGTTAGCTCCAGCCTTTCGGACTCAAGGATCATGAGATGCCATCACGTGAGCATCTTCTTCCAATAATTTGCGACCCCTGCGCCACGCACAGGCGACAGATCTGGTCTCGACGGCGTGGGCGGGGCTACGCACGTACTACTACCGTACTGTGGGCTCGTCGTCGGCATGGCATGGCAGGAGAGCGATTTCCGAAGGTGAAAAACGAGCAATGACCGTAGCTCATTTCTCTGCCAAATTTCCAAACCTTCTTGCTGAAAAAAAAAGACCTCCGTCAGACATCCAAGTTTTACATACGTGCAGCAGAGTTAGAGCATCTCCAGCCGCGCCCCCAACAGGCCCTCCCAGGCGTTTTTGCCGCGCCGGCGCTGAAAAAACGGCTCAGTCGCGTCCCCGGAAGCCCTTTTTCGCCGGCTCGGGCCGAAACTGGTGCCGACGGACCCAGCCCGAAACCGGCGCCCTGGGAGGCGCCGACACAAGCGAAAAGGGCGCGTGGGTCCGCCCTGTCGGCGAGTCGAGCGCCTCTTCCCGCCGTTTCTTCCCACTTTTCCCCCACTTTCCTCCCATTCTCTTCATTTCTCCCGCCAAGCTCCCTCCCAGTCGGCCGCCATGCCACCGAAGAAGTACGTCGTCCCCCGCGCCGCGGCAGCCGCGACCGCCTCCGTCGCCCGGCCGAAGCAGAGGAAGCCGAGGGCGCCGGCGTCCAAGCCACCGGATATGACAAACGCCGAGTGGAGGGCGGAAGTTCAGCGACGCGAGGCTGTCACCGCCGACCGGCGGAACAGGGCAATCGCCAAGAAGGCCCGTGACAACGCCGCACGTGCGGCTGCGGCGTCGGCGGACCAAGCCGAGGCCGAGGTGACTCGCGCGGGGATGATGAATCCACCCGGCGGCCACGCCCATTACGCGCCCTGGGGCCAGCAAGGTGTCGGCTCACCGTCGCCGCAGCCATGGGGATGCACGCCCTCGCCGGGCTACGCCGACGAGGACGCGCACGGTGGGTTCAACCCCAACGCCACCTTCCCCATGGACACCCGGCCCAGCGCACGCCCTCGCCCGCCTTCGCCGGCGTGCAGTACCCTCCATACAACTACTCGCCGCCTGCCTACGCCGTCCTCCCCGACGCCCCCTCTCCGCCGTGGCGCGCTGCCCTTCTCGCACCTCGGCGACACCAACGAGACCGAGGCCGACATGGACGAGATCATCGCGACAGGCTCGACCGCGGCCGCCGCGTCTCCCGGGTTCGTCACCCCGGACGACACGGTGGTTCTCGGCGGCGGCATGGACGGTGAGCTCGGCTACGTCTACGGCGAGGAGGAGCAGGAGGAGGAGTACGAAGAGGAGGAGGAGGAGGAGCCGGCAACTGCTCCGGCGAGGCGGCGCAAGAAGAAGAAGCGGGCGGCCAGGTCCGGCGAGGCGCGCATCAAGTGGGCGTCCAAGGAGGAGGAATGCCTTGCCGAAGCATGGAAAGTCGTCTGCCTCGACCGGACCACCGGCACGAACCAGAGCATCGGGATGTGCTGTGAGCGCATCAAGGCCGAGTTCGACGAGCGCAAGCTCGTCGACCCCTACTTTAAAGGCGTCTACATGCAGCGCGGGGCGAAGGCGATGGCGAACCATTGGGGGCGTATCCAGGGAGCGTGCAACAAATGGCATGGGATCGTCGAGGAGGTCGCGGTTCGCCCTCGACATGGCCAAGGAGACCTACAAGCCGGACGCGCTGACTCCGAGCACGTCAGAAGGGCGGCCGGACGGCAACAAAGGTGCCAAGAAGGGGAAACACGCCGACGCAGCCACCGCTCGAGTACAGGAGTCCATCGAGCACTGCCTCGCCGACGCGTAGGCCCGGGCGGTCCTTCGTGAAGAAAAGACCAAGGCGCGGTGGTCAGCGTTGATGTCGAGCAGCGTCGTCAAGCTCGACCTACTCCGGACCAACGTCGCCGTGAACAAGAGAAACACCGCCCTGGCTTTCCTGCTGGGCGGGGCGGACATGCTCCAGAGCACCGACGAGGCGGTCAAGGCGTGGTACTTGGTGGAGCGTGGCCTCATCCTGAACCAGCTTCCCTCGTCGACGCCGCCAACGCCGACGCCAAGCCCGAGCGATGATACCGCCGAGACTTCCCGCAGCACAGAAGCCACGCCGACGCCGCCAAGCACGGAGATCCTGCCAAGCCCGCGCACGCCGACTCCGCCAACGCCGGAGGCCGACCTCGCCGTCTGATGCGCACGCGCGTCCTTTCTGCTTTTTGTACGCCGAACTTTTCATTCGATCGCTGAACTTATGGCCGCTTGATCGCCGGACTTGTGGCGTCTATTTTGTGAGCGGGAATGACTATATTTGAATTTGCCGCGGCTGGAGGGCGGCGCCTGGGGGCATGGCTGGAAGGTAGGTCGCCCCTAGGGGTCAATCTAGCGCCGGTTCGCTTTTAGACCGCTCTTTTTGGCGCCCTGAGGGGCTGAACGTCTGGAGATGCTCTAAGATCGAACAACATTCTAGCGAGCAAGTTATGAAAGAAATGTTAGTAACACTCCTTTTCTGACGCAGGACCCGGATGGGCGCGCTACTACATCGGGCCGATCCAGTTCATGGTGTGCTTCGGCGCCGTGGTCGCGTCCACGCTGCTCGCCGGCCAGAGCATGAAGGCCATCTACCTGATCGCCAGCCCCGGCGGCGCCATCAAGCTCTACGTCTTCGTGGCCATCTTCGGCGTCTTCCTCGTCGTCCTCGCGCAGCTGCCGTCCTTCCACTCCCTCCGCCACGTCAACCTCGTCTCCCTGCTGCTCTGCCTCTCCTACAGCCTCTGCGCCGTCGCCGGCTGCGTCTACCTCGGCACCTCCGACCGGCCGCCCCCCAAGGACTACTCCATCGTCGGCGACACCCATGCCCGCGTCTACGGCGTCTTCAACGCCCTCGCCGTCATCGCCACCACCTACGGCAACGGCATCATCCCCGAGATACAGGTAACTGAACGTCTGAATGATCCGTGGCTTCTTACGATTCACAAGTACTTACATTACATATACCTGCTGTGCATGGCGATTCTAGGCGACGGTGGCCGCGCCGGTGACGGGGAAGATGTTCAAGGGCCTGTGCCTGTGCTACGCGGTGGTGGTGACCACCTTCTTCAGCGTGGCCACGGCGGGGTACTGGGCGTTCGGCAACGCGGCGCAGGGCCTGCTGCTCAACAACTTCATGGTGGACGGCAAGCCCGTCATCCCGGTGTGGCTGCTGCTCATGGCGGAGCTCTTCACGCTGGTGCAGCTGTCGGCCACGGCCACCGTGTACCTGCAGCCGACCAACGAGGTGCTGGAGGGCCTCCTGTCGGACCCCAAGGCCGGGCAGTACGCGGCGCGGAACGTGGTGCCGCGGCTCGTGTCCCGCACCTTGGCCGTCGCCTTCGGCACCACCATCGCCGCCATGATACCCTTCTTCGGCGACATGAACGCGCTCATCGGGGCCTTCGGCTTCATGCCGCTCGACTTCGCCGTGCCGGCGCTCTTCTACAACCTCACCTTCAAGCCCTCCAAGAAGGGCTTCGTCTTCTGGCTCAACACGGCCATCGCCGTCGTGTTCTCCGCGGTCGCCGTCGTCGCGTCCGTGGCCGCCGTCAGGCAGATCGTGCTGGACGCCGGCACGTACAAGCTCTTCGCTAACGTGTGAGGCTCCGCTTGACGTGGTACGTACGCGGGGATATGCTGAGGTCGCCGTTTGTGGCTTGGCATTGAGCTTCGACTTTGCCGACGAACCGTCGGAAATTGTTGGTCGGCTGAGTACATATCGAGTTTCGGTTCTGGATAAGTTATATAGGCAGATGAATGTGACCCGACAAGCGTTCAGCCCGTCAATTCTGTACTCTTATACTCGAGGGGAAGAGTTGAAGTGTGCTCTTACATATAGCTTTCCTTGTATCTGTGAATGCTGCAAAACCACGTGGACCGAAATCGTCAAAATGGATGTACCTAGATCTCAGTATTTAACCAAGTTTGAGTCAACTGACATAAAAACAACTCTAGCCGATCCCCTAAAACCGGTTAGAGGAGTAAAAATTCGGTTTTAAGGTGTGTTTGGTTGATGCCCACACTAACCCTACCAAATGTTGGCAAGAGTTGACTTGCCAATTTTTTGGCCAAGAAATCCCTCACCCTCATTTGGCCATTTATTTGGCAAGAATCTGTGTGAGGAAGGGGTGGACATCCATCCGCAACCAAAATTTTGGCAACAAAGCAAACAGTGACCAAGATTTGATAGGCAGCCAATCTTTTGGCAGGGCCAGTGTGGGCAGCAAACCAAACAGACCCTTACTCCTTTAACATGGACTTAGCCGATCTCCTAAGAGCTATGGTCGCGTATATAGTTTACTCCACCGCTTAGCCAGCAAGGAAAAGAAACTCCACCGCTCCGACTTGGAGTTCAATTCCCCATGCCTCGCTTGCCTCTCCTCCCCCCAATCCCCGCCGACGACGACTCCCCCACTGCTGCCGCCATGGCCGGATCCCGTGGCCGATGCTCCCCGCCACCCATCCGCAACGCGGATCCACGCTGCCACGAGTGCAGCGCGGGCGTATCCTCCTCACGCCGCCCCATCCGGCAGGCTCTCCGGCTTCCCCGCGCCACAGCCACCACAGAGGCGGTACCACGGTGTGCGGCAGCGGGCATTGGGTATGTGGGTCGCGGAGATTATAGATCTCCAGACCTACAAGAAAATGTGGATCGGATCCTTCCACAACACCGAGCTCGGCGCCCACGAGTATGACATATGGTCGGTCCAGCTGCACGGGGCCGCGGGCCACCGGAATTTCGAGTGGGATGAGATTGTTGGTGCAATGATAGGCCCCTTATGTTTTGGAGTTTGTTGACATAAACAGTATGGGACTTATGTGTTTGCTAGTGCACACAGAGTAACAGGTCCCTGAAGAATCAAGGAGTTTGATGCAAACGGCGAAGATAATCTCTCTGCGTGGCAGCGAAGGTTATCACCGAAGATGAAGCTAACAAGAGTGACCCCTAAAATTGTTGAAGTACAAGCAATTGGTTCGGTGTCTGTTCGAAGAAAATGACTGCGTTCGAGGTAGAATGAAGACGAAATGAAGACGTAGCATTTGTTTCATTATTCTTCTTCTTTCTTTGAGTCATAGGACCACCATACTATTAAGAGGGGTGTAGCGTTCGAAGCTTTGATTCTCTGATGCTAAACCCAAATCCTATGAAAGATGTGAGAGAAATCTCTTTGTGCTCCGAGCAAATACTTGCCAGCAAAAGACTTTGATCTTCTTTACTGCGAGAGATTTGTCTCGGACCCAGGAGTTAGCATTACTTGTTCCTCAAGAAATGTTACCGTTGCTCCAAAATTCGACCCTTGCAAACGTGTCGGTTGGTCATTGGCTGGACCTCGTGTCCAAAATGACCATTTCCCATATGGGGAGGCTGCGACTATAAATAGCCACCCCGCGCCGGCTTTGTCCGGTGGTTGCTCCGTTTGATTCTGAGAAGATTGTTGAGCAACCCTCTCTGAGCGATTTGAGTTTAAAATCCACAAAGAGAAAAACCCTAGAGCCGAAGAATTAGATAGTGGTTCAACATCACTGGAATCTAAGTTTAGTACGCTCCGCCTATTACTCTTGAGAGATGCAAACTCTTTAGACGGTTAGGTGTCAATTTCTTTAGAGACCAACAGTGATTGTGGTTTTGGAAGAAGAAGTCTGTAAAGGTTCAGAGATCGCCTTCAAGTATCTACCACGAGTAATTGGCATCGGTTGACGAATCGATTGTCGAGGAGAATAGGGTGAAGAGAGTTTATCTTCAGTGTTAAGTCACAGCCCCTCCAACCAGACGTAGTCCTTGTGCAGAAGTACGAACTGGTCGGACAAATACCTTGTCGCCTTCGAGCATCTTCAGTTATCTCTGTCACCCATGTTTACCTTCAATGCATTTTCATTCGTATGATTTACCTCGATGCATGACTTAGTTTCCTTTCCGTACTCTGTCTTAGTTCACTATAGTTTGTTTTTTATTCATTCCGCTGCTGGGTTCTGAGAGATTTAAGTTTTCCAAAGAAAATTTAATACTCCCATTCACCCCTCCCCCGGTAGACATACTTCGTTCCTATAATTGGTATCAGAGCAAGGTACTCCTTGACTCTACTCATTTTAGTCCAACGACTTTGAAGTTTAAGTATGTCTTCAGTGAACTACATATCGCATCTCAAGATTCCCATATTCGATGGGACGGACTATCCCTTCTGGAAGGAGAAGATGAAGATCCGTCTCCGAGCAATAGATTATGATATGTGGAACGTGGTGCAGCTCGGGCTCACAGTCGCCATTCCTTAAGCTCCCTCCGACGAAGAAAAGAAGCTCATTCAGTTGGATGCTCAAGCCAAAGATGAGATTGGCGGCAATCTCTCTCGAGCGCAGTTCCTTCCCAGTGTGAAACTGCAAAGGAGCTGTGGGATGTCCTCAAGAAGATCAATGAAGGAGTTTCAACTCAGAAGGAAGCGAATTGACACTCTATGAGCAAAAGTCAATCGCTTCAAGTTCGTTGGAAATGAAAGCTGTCAGCAAACCTTTGACCGTCTCAGTGACATAGCATGAACTTCAAGGTCTCGGCACCAAAGATATCACCGACCATGAAGTTGTGAAGAAACTGCTTCGATCGCTTGACAATTCATTCGACACTCTTGTCTTAATGATTCGCGAACGTCCTGCTTTCAAGTCCCTCAACTCCGCTGATCTCATGGAAAGAGTGAACACTCACAAGGAACAAGAAGAAGAGAAAAGAGATATGTATGGCTCAACTCAACGCAAAAATCATGCTCTCAAGGCTGTGGCTGATGCTTCCTCCGATGGAAATGCCGAAGAAGATTCTGATGATCTAGAAAGGCTCAGCAAAGATCTCGCACTGATCACAAAAAGATCCCAACGGTTCCACAAGAAGAGACAGTTCAAAAAAAGAAGTTCAAGCAACTCCGGGGGCTCAAAATCTGCGTTGAAACTCGCTGGAGAATACACCCGCTTCAAGTGCAAAAAGCCTAGACAGTTCATTTTTGATTGCCCTCTCTTGGAAGCTAAAATCCGTGCTAGTGGGAGATATGATTCGGTCAACCATCGAGGCAAAAACAAGAGAAAGAAATACGACTCCGAAGATGAGAAGGAAACGAAGAAATTCTTCAAAAAGAAGGACAACTCCACTTCAAAATCTTTGTCAAGATCTTCATCAAGGAATCCTTCCAAGTCCTCCTCCAACCGCAAGAATACCTCTCGCAAGGCCAAGGCGTACATCGGCAAGGCAATAGATTCTGATGAAGAAGAATCGTCAGGTTCCGAAGAAGAAGAAGAATCTGATGAGGATTCCGACTCCGGCATGGATGACATAGCATGTGCCTCTTCACCTACAACCAACTTCTTCGGAGATCATTCAAGCAATGATGAATCTCCTGCCTAGTGCTTCATGGCCAAAGCCTCAAAGTAAAAGGTATCCTCCAAAAATCACAAGATTCACTCAAGTGATCAATATTCTTCTCATGAGGATGACCATGCGAAGTTGATAAAAATTACCAACATTCAACAAAATTCTCTTGAGAAAATTGAGAAAACTCTGAGGAAATCTGAAGGGTTGTTGGTTGAGGAGATGGAGAAAAATTTGTCGCTGACCGAAGAGTATTCCACTCTGAAGTCACAGATGGATGATCTGACAAATCCTCATGATTTTCTCTCAGCAGACCACGAAAGATTGACCTATGATTACCTGAAAAGGAAACAGGAACTCAAGGCGCTAAGAGAGGCTCATGAGGATTTGGTCAGAGAAAATTCTCTTCTCACCCAACAACTTAAAGAAAAACCCGAAGTGTTTGAGCCACCATGTTTAAAATGCCTTGAACGAACCAATGTAGAATCAAATGTTGAATCATCTGTGAATGCTAACCCCTCGGTCGAGGAAAATGGTTCTGTTTCTGATGAAAATGCTAGGTTGAAGGATCTTCTTCAAATAGGAATGTTCAAATCTCTCAAAGGGCATCAAACCCTTTGTGATGTTTTGAAGAAATCCATTCTTCACAAAAAATCCCAGGAAAGAAGGCATCAGTTTTGAAAGGAAACTGAATGAAGATGGCACCTACTGGGAACCTCATCAATATCCTCAAACTGTGTGGGTTCTAGCAAAGAGCAAAACGCTCGATCCAGCATTACTCTCGGGATATGACTCTCCCACATTCCTGAATATCCAGATAATGATTCTCTGGACAACTACAAGTTGTTCAAGAATCAGCATGGCGAGGTTGTTGCTCGCTATGTGGGACCAAACAGCAGAAATCCCCCCCGAAGAAAGCTATTTGGGTGCCTAAGAAAACTATTGATGCTTTGTCTATTTCTGTTCGTCTAACCATGCAGGCAGAAAAAGTTTGATAGAATGAGTACATGCATACCTCATTCAATCATTTTACTCATGCCTCTGGAAGGAATTTCAATGCTTACTCCTTCAATTATGCTCGTACCTCATCGAACAACAATCATGCTTATCGAAAGAAATCATATCCTGCACGCTCTACTGTTTCGAAGCCGCCTGCAAAGATGTGGGTGGTTAAGAAAGCCTAATTCTTCTACAGGACTATGTCTCTGGGTGCACTGAATGGATAATGGACAGTGGATGCACTAGTCATATGAGCGGAGACAAGTCATTGTTTGTCGACCCCAACTTAACTGCTTCTCCTCTGAAGTATATCACTTTTGGTGACAACAACAAGGGAAAGGTAATTGGGCTAGGTAAAATTGTTATATCCAAAGACAAGTCCATTGATGATGTTTTACTTGTTCAGTCTCTCAGATTCAATCTTATGTGAGTTGGCAAGCTATGTGATTTAGGCATGCTAGTTCTATTCTCTATATCAAAATGCATTGTCTTCATGGCCTCTGACAATTCCTTCGTCTTTGAGGGAATTAGAAAGGGTGATCTTTATATTGTGGATTTCTCTAAGGATCCCTCAGTCAAAACTTGTTTGCTTGCAAAAGCAACCGAAGGTTGGCTGTGGCACCGAAGACTTGGTCATGCAGGTATGAGAAATTTGCAGACCCTAGTGAGGAAAAATCATCTCCGTTGGATTCTTGATGTAAAATTCGACAAGAATCGCCTCTGTGCTGCATGTGAGGCTGGTAAATTTGCCAAGAAGCATCACTCTTCCAAGACAGTTATGACCACAACAAGACCACTGGAAATTCTTCATATGGATTTATCCGGTCCTCAAAATTATGCAAGCTTCGATGGTAGTCATTATGGTCTAGTTATTGTTGATGATTTCTCTCAATACACTTGGGTATTCTTTCTCAAAGACAAGACCTGCATCCAATACATCTTCAAAAGTTTCGCTAAGAAGGCCCAGAATGAATATGATGTGCGGATTAAGCATGTCAGAAGCGACAATGGGACTGAGTTCAAAAATACTCATATTGCTGAATTTCTCGATGATCATGGTATTATTCATGAGTTCTCTGCTGCATATACTCCCCAACAGAATGGAGTTGTTGAACGAAAGAACGGAACTCTCATTGAAATGGAAAGAACAATGCTCAGTGAGTATAAAACTCCCATTCGTTTCTGGGCTGATGCTATTAACATTGCTTGTCATGTTATCAATCACGTTTATCTTCACAAGTTCCTTCAGAAAACTTCATATGAGCTTATCACCGGCAAGAAACTGAATGTTTCTTATCTACGTGTGTTTGGTGCACCTTGTTACATTCTTGATATGAATGATTCTTCCAAGTTTGCAGCTAAGGCACACGAAGGTTTTCTTCTTGGTTATGGCTCCAACTCGCATACGTATCGTGTCTATAACTCTCACCACATGAAAGTTATGGAAATGGTAAATGTGCGGTTTGATGAATCTAACGGCTCCCAAAAGGAGCACCTGCCAAATGTGATAGATGAACCATTGATATCAGATGCTATTCGGCAAATGGCTATTGGGAGCGTCAAGCCAGTTCAAGCTAATGCACCTGAGTCCTCTAATGATGATGCTCCTATGACTTGAAGCAGAACTCGTCAAGCCGCTGCTGAAGCAAATGCTCCTCCGAATGGAAATGGCAATCAAAATCCAAATGCCGATCAAAATGGTAATCACGAAGAGAATGATGATACAAATGCTGATGCTGATGAGAATGATAATGTTCATCATGAAGAAAATGCTCATCCTCGAGTGGCAAATCGAGTTGATCCTTCATTAATTCTCGACGAGATTGAGAATCCAAGTTATTGACCCACAACTCATTCACCACTCGTTTGGCTAACTACTGTGGCAGTTTCTCCTTTGTCTCATTGGCAGAACCTACCAAGTAAGAAGAAGCCATGAATGATCCAGATTGGATGAATGCAATGCAAGAGGAGTTGGTGCAATTCGAATTAAATGATGTGTGGGAACTGGTTGACAAACCGAATCCCAAGAAACACAATATCATCGGCACAAAATGGATTTTCCGCAATAAGCAAGATGAAAATGGCATTGTGGTGAGAATCAAAGCACGACTTGTTGCTCAAGGGTACACACAGGTAGGAGGTATTGATTTCAGTGAAACATATGCTCCTGTTGCATGCCTTGAGGCAATTCGTATTATTCTCGCTTATGCAAACTACAATAATATCTTGCTTTATCAAATGGATGTGAAAAGTGTGTTCCTCAATGGTGAAATTGATGAGGAAGTTTATGTTCGACAGCCACCTGGCTTTGAACACCCTGAGTTTCCTAACAAAGTTTTCAGGTTGAAGAAAGCTTTATATGGGCTAAAGCAAGCCCCTCGAGCTTGGCATGACACACTGCAGAAGTTTTTGCTCGACAAAGGGTTCAAGCCAGGATCCACTAATCCCACACTTTTCACTCGTGCCGTTGATAATAATCTATTCGTATGTTAAATCTATGTGGATGATATTATCTTTGGCTGTACTAACAATGCTTGCAGCTTCAAGTTCGGGGAAATGTTGTCCGATAAATATCAAATGTCCATGATGGGTGAACTCATGTTCTTTCTCGGACTGCAAATTCGTCAACAGACAAATGGTATTTTCATATCGTGGGAGAAATATCTGAAAGAATGCCTGAAGAAGTTCAAAATGCAAGATTCCAAAATGAAGGGCTATAAAACCCCTATGCCCACGAATGGTAAGCTAGATGCAAATGTGTACGGTAAGGATTATGACCAGAAGGCCTATCGTTCTATGATCGGTTCCCTTCTCTATCTATGTGCATCCAGACCTGACGTTATGTTGAGTATTTGCATGTGTGCCCGGTATCAAGCTACACCGAAAGAATCGCATCACCACGCAGTCAAGCGCATTCTGAGATATTTGGCTCACAACCCCACCTTAGGTTTATGGTATCCTAAGGGAGCACAGTTTGATCTCGTTGGATATTTAGACTCAGATTGGGCTGGTGACTTGGTAGATAGGAAATCTACTTCAGGGACATGTCATTTCCTCGGTAGATCATTGGCCTGTTGGTCATCAAGGAAGCAGAATTGTGTATCTCTTTCCACGGCTGAGGCCGAATATATTACTGTTGGCGCTTGTTGCACTCAATTATTATGGATGAAGCAGACATTGAAGGATTATGGCATCAAGGTCAAGCATATTCCTCTGTATTGTGACAATGAGAGTGCCATCAAAATTGCACATAATCATGTGTATCATTCTCGCACGAAGCACATTGCCATCAGACATCATTTTATTCGCGATCATGTTGCTCAAGAGGATATTGTCATCAATCACGTCAAGACCGAAGACAATCTCGCTGATATATTCATGAAGCCTCTCGATGAGAAAAGATTTTGTGTGTTACGGTGTGAGCTAAATATCCTAGACTTCGCAAACGTGCAGTAAGCTGGACTCGGCACCCGTGCTAACCCTTCCACATCTTAGAAGGAATGGGTGCATAACACTCGAAGAGTTTGAAAATTTTAAAAAAAGTGAATTTTTCTTTCTGAGAGTGAATACATTAACAAAGAACTAGACTAATCGGGTGCCATGATAATTGTGTGATGCTCGGGGTCATACAGTTCTTATACGGTGGGTTACGCCACCACATTTTTCTTTCTTTGGTTCTCTTTCGATCGATAGATTCTGTGTTCGTCCGAATGCATTTCCCTCATAGCTATTTGCTCGAATGTTTGTGTTTATCTGCCTTAGTGATATGCCTAGGACCCTGTTTTCCCTCTATTCTATCTCTTCCAGTCTCTGTTGATCCATTACAAATGCTCAAATTCTATCTGGAATGAAACTTTTATCTGGTCCGAACGTTAATCTGTTTTGGCGAAAGCTGTCCAAAATTTGGGGTTTCCTGCCCAAGTCAGGACCACGATCTTTTATGATGGTAGCCACGTGCAACACATCAACTACCACTCCATCGTGTCCGTTGAATCGCAATCGTCTCCTTTTGGAGACCGTTCGATCATATCCACTGTGTGCAGTTTTTTCCATTCGCATATAAATACCGCACCGCTCTCCTTTCCTCCAGTTCACTTTCTCCTCGCATCTTCTTCTCTGCCGAAACCCTAGTCGCAGTGCTCCACCTTGAGCTCGACGTCGATGATCCCTTCGTCGCTTAACTGCCGGAAAGAGGTCACCGGAGTCCTCCACACCGCCGCGGTACATCTTCTTCCCCGAGCCGCCGTAGCTGCTACACGTCACCGAGTTAGGGTACGTGTGGTTCGAACTCGGGCCTCCATCCTTCTCGTTTCGAGTTCATCTGCGGTTATTTTCCTCCGATTTTACCGCATATCTTAGATCTAATTTTTACCCCTACTAGTGTGGATGCAGTTTATAGTTGTTCCTCGCATCTGAATCTCTTCAGATCTAGGGTTTGTATTATGTTTCATTCGAATGAAATGCCTAGCATGTTGTCTAGTATTTTCTCAGACCTACTAGCTCGTTCTATGTGTTTCCTTCATTCAAAACATTCCCCAAATTATGCATCTAGTTCTTCTTCAAAATTATTTCATTCAGAAATATATTCGCTGTGAGCATTTGTAACCCTGTCCCCATTTTCCCTCGTACCTATTCTGATTCACATGTGTATGCATTCTGTTGAGGATTCTGCTGGACCACACAGTATGGCCGATGAAGAAGAGGTATTCATGGGAATAGCTAATGAGTCTAAAGCTCCAAATGCAAAGGGCCCAACGGTAGGCCCATCCACAAGCAAAAGAAAGAGATCCAAACCAAATGAAAACGAGCAAGAAGCAGATGCTCCGAAGAAAAAGAAAGGTGGCAAGCAACCCTTCACAAATTCAGCTCAGTACTTCTCTCATGATGATTACAACACTGCACCAGGAGAAGATTCATCACAGAGAAGAAAGCGTCTGCAAAGAATTCAACGCCACTGGGTGCGCGAATGGTTTAACTGCAAAATGATTCATCCTCGGTTTGCCAAGAACTTTGCTTTTCATCCTCCGTGGGGTGACTATCGTGAGATTGGTCTTGTTCGTGCAAGTGATCCCCTGATACGTCTCCAACGTATCTATAATTTTTTATTGTTCCATGCTGTTGTATTATCATTCTTGGTTGTTTTACAATCATTTTATAGTCATTTTATATCATTTTTTGGTAGTAACCTATTGACATAGTGCCAAGTTCCAGCTGATGTTTTCTGCATGTTTTTTACATCGCAGGAAATCAATACCAAACGGAGTCCAAACGCAGCGAAACTTCTTGTGGATTTTTTTGGACCAGAAGACATCCAGCGGGCCGGAGAAGCACTTGGGGGGTGCTCCGAGGGGAGCACAACCCACCAGGGTGTGTTAGGAGGCCCAGGCGCGCCCTGGTGGGTTGTGCCCACCTCGGGTGCCCCCTGAACCGACTCTTTGCTCTATAAATACCCCCAATATTCCAGAAACCCTTGGGGAGTCGACGAAAATCAATTCCAGCCGCTCCAGAGTCCAGAACCACCAGATCCAATCTAGACACCATCACGGAGGGGTGCATCATGTCCATTGGTGCCTCTCCGATGATGCGTGAGTAGTTCTTTGTAGACCTATGGGTCCGTAGTTAGTAGCTAGATGGCTTCCTCTCTCTCGTTTGATTCTCAATACAATGGTCTCTTGGAGATCCATATGATGTAACCCTTTTTGCGGTGTGTTTGTTGGGTTCCGATGAACTTTGAGTTTATGATCAGATCTATGTTTTTATCCATGAAAGTTATTTGAGTTTCTTTGATCTCTTATATGCATGATTGCTTATAGCCTCGTATTTCTTCTCCGATATTTGGGTTTTGTTTGGCCAATTTGATCTATTTATCTTGCAATGGGAAGAGGTGCTTTGTAGTGGGTTCGATCTTACGGTGCTTGATCCCAGTGACAGAAGGGGAACCGAGACGTATGTATCGTTGCTACTAAGGATAAAATGATGGGGTCTATTTCTACATAAATAGATCTTTTCTACATCATGTCATCGTTCTTATTACATTACTCTGTTTCTCCATGAACTTAATACACTAGATGCATGCTGGATAGCGGTCAATGTGTGGAGCAATAGTAGTAGATGCAGGCAGGAGTCGGTCTACTAATCTTGGACGTGATGCCTATATAATGATCATTGCCTGGATATCGTCATGATTATTTAAAGTTCTATCAATTGCCCAACAGTAATTTGTTCACCCGCTGTTTGCTATTTTTCTCGAGAGAAGCCACTAGTGAAACCTACGGCCCCCGGGTCTCTTTCTCATATTATTTGCCTTTGTGAACTACTTTATTTGCCTTTTATTTCAGATCTATTAAACAAAAAAATACAAAAATACCTTGCTGCAATTTATTTTATTTGGCGTTCGATCTATCAATATTTACAACTCTCTCACGTCCGTTTGCCTATCTTCAGGCGCCGCTACCTGATGTCTACTACGCAACCTTCTTCTTGTAGATGTTGTTGGGCCTCCAAGTGCAGAGGTTTGTAGGACAGTAGCAAATTTCCCTCAAGTGGATGACCTAAGGTTTTTCAATCCGCAGGAGGCGTAGGTTGAAGATTGTCTCTCTCAAGCAACCCTGCAACCAAATAACAAAGAGTCTCTTGTGTCCCCAACACACCCAATACAATGGTAAATTGTATAGGTGCACTAGTTCGGTGAAGAGATGGTGATACAAGTGCAATATGGATGGTAGATATAGGTTTTTGTAATCTGAAATTATAAAAACAGCAAGGTAACAAGCGATAAAAGTGAGCGTAAACGGTATTGCAATGCTAGGAAACAAGGCCTAGGGTTCATACTTTCACTAGTGCAAGTTCTCTCAACAATAATAACATAATTGGATCATATAACTATCCCTTAACATGCAACAAAGAGTCACTCCCAAGTCACTAATAGCGGAGAACAAACGAAGAGATTATTGTAGGGTACGAAACCACCTCAAAGTTATCCTTTCTGATCGATCTATTCAAGAGTCCGTAGTAAAATAACACGAAGCTATTCTTTCCGTTCGATCTATCCTAGAGTTCGTACTAGAATAACACCTTAAGACACATATCAACCAAAACCCTAATGTCACCTAGATACTCCAATGTCACCTCAAGTATCCGTGGGTATGATTATACGATATGCATCACACAATCTCAGATTCATCTATTCAACCAACACAAAGAACTTCAAAGAGTGCCCCAAAGTTTCTACCGGAGAGTCAAGACGAAAACGTGTGCCAACCCCTATGCATAAGTTCACAAGGTCACTGAACCCGCAAGTTGATCACCAAAACATACATCAATTAGATCACGTGAATATCCCATTGTCACCACAGATAAGCACATGCAAGACATTACATCAAGTGTTCTCAAATCCTTAAAGACTCAGTCCGATAAGATAACTTCAATGGGAAAACTCAATCCATCACAAGAGAGTAGAGGGGGAGAAACATCATAAGATCGAACTATAATAGCAAAGCTCGCGATACATCAAGATTGTGCCGAACCAAGAACACGAGAGAGAGAGATCAAACACATAGCTACTGGTACATACCCTCAGCCCCGAGGGTGAACTACTCCCTCCTCGTCATGGAGAGCGCCGGGATGATGAAGATGGCCACCGGTGAGGGATCCCCCCTTCGGCAGGGTGCCGGAACAGGGTCCCGATTGGTTTTTGGTGGCTATAGAGGCTTGCGGCGGTGGAACTCCCGATCTAGGTTATTTTCTTGAGGTTTCTATTTATGCGTAGGTCTCATGTCAGGGGGGTCTCCAATTCGTCCATGAGATAGGGGGACGCGCCCCCACCCTCGTGGACGGCCCGGGACTCTTCTGGCCCAACTCTTTTACTCCGGGGGCTTCTTTTGGTCCATAAAAAAACTTCAAAAATTGGCACGTCAATTGGACTCTGTTTGGTATTCCTTTTCTGTAAAACTCAAAAACAAGGAAAAACAGAAACTGGCACTGGGCTCTATGTTAATAGGTTAGTCCCAAAAATCATATAAAGTAGCATATAAAACATCCTAGATGGATAATATAATAGCATGGAACAATAAAAAATTATAGATACGTTGGAGACGTATCAAGCATCCCCAAGCTTAACTCCTGCTCGTCCTCGAGTAGGTAAATGATAAAAACAGAATTTTGGATGTGGAATGCTACCTAACATAATTATCAATGTAATTTTATTTATTGTGGCATGAATGTCCAGATCCAAAAGATTCAAGACAAAAGTTTAATATTGACATAAAAATAATAATAATTCAAGCATACTAAGCAAGCAATTATGTCTTCTCGAAATAACATAGCCAAAGAAAGCTCATCCCTACAAAATCATATAGTTTGGCCATGCTTCATTTTCGTCACACAAAATGCTCCCATCATGCACAACCCCGATGACAAGCCAAGAAATTGTTTCTTACTTTAGTATTCTCAAACTTTTTCAACTTTCACGCAATATATGAGCGCGAGCCATGGACATAGCACTATGGGCGGAATAGAATATGATGATGGAGGTTGTGTGGAGAAGACAAAAAAGGAGAAAGTCTCACATCGACGCGGCTAATCAACGGGCTATGGAGATGCCCATCAATTGATGTCAATGCGAGGAGTAGGGATTGCCATGCAGCGGATGCACTAGAGCTATAAATGTATGAAAGCTCAACAAAAGAAACTAAGTGGGTGTGCATCCAACTTGCTCACGAAGACCTAGGGCATTTGAGGAAGCCCATTGTTGGAATATACAAGCCAAGTTCTATAATGAAAAATTCCCACTAGTATATGAAAGTGACAATATAAGAAACTCTCTATCATGAAGATCATGGTGCTACTTTGAAGCACAAGTGTGGAAAAGGATAGTAGCATTGTCCCTTCTCTCTTTTTCTCTCATTTTTTGGGCCTTCCTTTTTTATTTGGCCATTCTCTTTTTTTGGCCATTCTCTTTTTTATTTGTCCTTTCTCTTTTTTTCCTCACACGGGACAATGCTCTAATAATGATGATCATCACACTTCTATTTATTTACAACTCAAGGATTACAACTCGATACTAGAACAAAATATGACTCTATATGAGTGCCTCCGGCTGTGTACCGGGATGGGCAATGAATCAAGAGTGACATGTATGAAAAATTGTGCATGGTGGCTTTGCCACAAATACGATGTCAACTACATGATCATGCAAGGCAATATGACAATGATAAAGCGTGTCATAATAAACGGAACGGTGGAAGTTGCATGGCAATGTATCTCGGAATGGCTATGGAAATGCCATAATAGGTAGGTATGGTGGCTGTTTTGAGGAAGATATAAGGAGGTTTATGTGTGATAGAGTGTATCATATCACGGGGTTTGGATGCACCGGCGAAGTTTGCACCAACTCTCAAGGTGAGAAAGGGCAATGCACGGTATCGAAGAGGCTAGCAATGATGGAAGGGTGAGAGTGCGTATAATCCATGGACTCAACATTAGTCATAAAGAACTCACATACTTATTGCAAAAATCTACAAGTCATCAAAACCAAGCACTACGTGCATGCTCCTAGGGGGATAGATTGGTAGGAAAAGACCATCGCTCGTCCCCGACCGCCACTCATAAGGAAGGCAATCAAAGAACACCTCATGCTTCAAATGGTGGCTGGGGTGCGTGGCCTGCTTCTGTGCTACCCCCCATGCCTCCGCACCTCGTCAACTATCAAGCCTGGCTCAATGCTCAGGGTCTAACTTTCCAAGATGACCTGGTTCCTGAGAATAATCTGACTGGCAATGCCTATCAAGCTTGGAATGACTCCATCACCCTGTCTGATAGCTCAAGCTCCTCGTACTCTGGTCTTGGTGTCGTGCAGGACACATTGGCCGTGATGACAGCTCCTTCTCTGCCCTCTGCAGCCCTGTCCATTTCTGTGTCTTTGCATAACCAAGGGATTTCTTTTGGTTTGTCTGCTCTAGGAGATGAGCTTCTTGCTGTGCTGCTGAATGACCCAATCCCGCGCCAAAATCCGAACAACTTTATTTTCCATGCTTTGCGTCCGATGATTGCTACATTTGGTCCCTCGAGATCGGGATATGGCATGCGTCAACCTTGGTCTGAACTTGTTGTCCTTGTCACTTCTGACTCTTCAGGCATCAGTTTCACGCAGCAGCTAACGGCTGCTTTGCCTGCACCTTCATCTGTTCACATTGAAGAGATCTCCTCTTCTCAGGAGACCAATGACAGCCTCGGGGTGACATCTGTTGTAGAGAACAACCTCCTACTAGAACCTGTTGAAGAGGACAGCCTCATAACCCTGCCAGTTTCTGAGGATAGTCTCATTTTGCAGTCTGCTGAGAATGCCAACCCCTTAATGCAGCTAGCTTCCGATGACAGCCTCTCTGTGCCGCCTGCTGCAATAGTTCATCGCCAGGACATTTCAGTTGCTCCACCAACACAGCCACATACACGTCCCAGACGCTCAAGACCTGCTGCCCCTCTATCCATGGTGGATGTTCGTCGTAGCTCGCGCTCGAACAAGTACAATGGCTTCAAAGTCCCAGCGCTGACTGGCATTCGTGTGACCACTTCCAAGGTCAAGCCCAGGATGGTTCCTTCTATTGGATCTTCTAGCTCTGCCCCTCGTGCGGCCGACGTTATACCTTCTCCAACACCTGTTTCCACCCTGCAAGACATCGGCATCAACAGGTGCGCCATCCCAGAAGCAAAGCTTACTTCTGAAGCACTTCTTGCTACTCCGTCTACTGCTGCACCAACGCCAACTGGTACTCCTTCCGTGCCGGACCAAGAGGAGTGCCACACCACCCCTCTAGAGTAACTTCACCTCTGCACCATGCCACACCTGTGTTGCTGGAATGTTCTTTCGTGGAATATCAGAGGTTTAAATTCTGAGAAGAAACACTTAGCTCTTAATAATGCGATTATCTCAAGTGGCTGCGCGGTAGTTTGTCTTCAGGAGACCAAGTTGTCTGATGTTACTTCTACTTTTGTCAAAACTTGTTGTCCTCGTCAGTTCGATCAGTTTGCGTTTGTTCCCTCTCGTGGTGCTTCGGGTGGGATTCTCACCATTTGGAAAAGCTCTGTTTTCTCAGGCACAGTAGTTTCAAATGACACGCATGCGCTAGTTACCACTTTTGTCAGCACGCAATCATCTCAATCCTGGACTCTAGCGAATATATATGGGCCTTGCACTGGAGAGGAGCATGACATCTTTACCAACTGGCTCTATGATCTTCACATTCCTAATGGACAAGACTGGTTATTCCTCGACGATTTTAACTATATGCGTGCACCTGATAATTGTAAAAACCTGGGGGGAACATGCATGACATGCTTACCTTCAATGACATTATTCATAAACAGCAACTCATTGAACTTCCAGTACAGGGGCGTGCTTACACATGGAGTAACATGCAAATTGACTGGTTTTTCTCATCCCTCCATTGGACCACTGTATACCCTAAAACCTTGGTAAAACCCCTCGGCAAACCTGTATCTGATCATATACCTTGTGTGGTCAGTATTGAAACTAAAATCCCTCGCAGTAAAATATTCCGCTTTGAGCCTTATTGGATCCTTCACCCTGGGTTTATGGATGTCGTGCAAGAGGTTTGGGATAAGCCTGTTCGATCAGAGAATGCAGCAACTAAGTTATGCCGCAAGTTCAAAGCCCTTAGACATGCACTGAGACGCTGGAGTAAGAATATTTCCCGCCTCTCCATTGCTATTTCTAACTGCAATTCTGTCCTTGCTGACCTTGACGAGCTTGAAAACAAACGAACACTCACTATACCAGAGGCCAACTTCAGGACAATTCTTAAAACCCACCTCTTAGACTCCTCCAGTACCAGAAGCTTTATTGGAGAAAACGCTGCACTATTCGGTGGATCAAATTTGGGGACGAAAATACAAAGTTCTTCCAGGCCATTGCCACTGAAAGGTACCGTAGGAATAACATTGCAAGCTTTCGTGATGATAATGGCACGCTGATTGATGATCACCCTAGCAAAGAAGCTCTTTTGTTCCTCACCTACAAAAACCGTCTTGGCTCCACATCAAACTCAGAGATGAAATTCTCTCTGCCGGACCTCATCAAACGATCTAATAATCTTGATCGCCTCATAGAGCCGTTCACACAAAAAGAAATTGACCAAGTTGTTAACGAAATGCCCCCGGATCGCGCCCCTGGCCCCGATGGCTTCAGTGGGGCTTTCCTCAAAGCTTGCTGGCCCATCATCAAACACGATTTCTATGATCTATGTGCACAATTTCATGACGACACTCTGGACATCAACAGCATCAACGATGGTCTCATCACACTCATCCCAAAAATCAACTCCCATGAAACAGTGAACGATTATAGACCAATCACGCTACTGAACTGATGCCTCAAGTTGATCACAAAACTTCTAGCGGATTGGTTGCAAACCTCCATCTTGGATTTGGTTCACCGCAACCAGTACGGCTTTATTAAGGGGAGGACTATACAGGATTGCCTTGCATGGGAATACCAATACATACACCAGTGTCAAACCTCGGGCAAACAGATCATATTGCTCAAACTTGACTTCGCTAAGGCCTTTGACACAATTGCACATGATCCGATGCTCCAGATTATGCGTCACATGGGCTTCAATAACAAGTGGATCTCTTGGATCAAATGCTTATTCTCTTCAGGGCGATCTTCTGTTCTTCTCAATGGGGTGCCGGGCCGACAATTCCAATGTCCTGCGGAGTCAGACAGGGTGATCCTCTGTCCCCTCTTATTTTTGTTCTAGCTGCGAATTTGCTTCAATCTGCCATAAATGATGCATTCCGACAAGGTAAAATTGAGCTCCCCTTCCCATGCAATGGGTAAACGGACTACCCCGTTATTCAATACGCCGATGACACTTTGATAGTCCTACCTGCATGCATACGTCAAGACACTTTGATCAAGGAGATCTTGTCGGATTATGCTACCTCTATTGGTCTCAAGCTCAACTTTCACAAATCCACCTTGATTCTGATCAACCTTGACCCCTCCTCCACGAACGCACTAGCCAGAGTCTTTGGTTGCACTATTGGTACGATGCCCTTCACTTACCTTGGTCTGCCTCTAGGAACAACTCGACCTACAGTTCAAGACCTCGTGCCTCTGGTTTGCAAATTGGAAAGGCGATTGACATCAACTATTGCCATGATGTCTTATGGTGGCAGATTGTCCTGGTTAAATGCCTCAGTCACGTCACTTCTTATCTTTGCCATGTGCACTCTCAAATTTCCACCCAAGCTTCTTTAGATTTTGGACAAAATAAGAAGACGTTGCCTCTGGACTAAGAAAACCGAGCAAGGTGACAAATGCACTTCTCTCACTGCGTGGGACATCGTCTGTCGACCCAAAAATAAAGGTGGGCTTGGAGTGATCAGCCTCAAAATCCATAACGAAGCCCTGCTCCTCAAATTCCTCCACAAATTCTATAACAAAATGGATGTTCCTTGGGTACACCTATTGTGGGACAATTACGTCGACAAAATACCTCATGCAGCAGACCCTACTGACTCCTTTTGGTGGCGCGATATTCTAAAATTGACACCAATCTTCAGGGTCATCTCTCAAGTTCAACTGGTGGACGACACGACCACTCTGCTCTGGAAGGACTTCTGGGCACAGGATGTGCTGGAAGACTCTCACCCCCGTGCCTTGTCATTTGCCCTGCAAGAAGAAATCTCTGTTGCAGACTTCTGGGCTTCCAACGATCTGCATGAAACCTTCCACCTACCCATGTCACCACTCGCATTGGATGAGATACGCGACATACAAACAACCTTGACCAAGATCTGCCCTTCCATAGCGACTACTGATGTTTGGCACTATTTGTGGGGAGCAGCCACTTTCAAACCTAAGGATTACTATTCTTATTTCTTCCGTGATGCTCAGACCGACCCCATGTTCAAGCACCTGTGGAAATCAAAATGCAAAATGAAGTTGAAGGTGTTCGGCTGGTTACTTTTCCACGATAGACTCAACACGCGTAATATGTTGAAACGGAGGCATTATAATATCGGAGATGACTTTGACTGCCTTCTTTGCGGGCTACCAATTGAAGAAAAGGTGGACCATATGATCTTCACCTGTGACTTTAGCAAGGCATGCTGGGATAAACTCCGGGTGCAATGGCCCCCCATTGATAACAGGCTCGCTGCCCTCAAATTTAACAGAGACTCCTGGCGTGACCCATTCTTCATGGAAATTTTTCTCACTGCTGGGTGAAGTTTATGGAAAGAGAGGAATAACAAACATTTCCGTGGAGTTGACCCTACTGTGGGGTCCTGGTTTTCACACTTCAAAAAAGACCTGGGTCAGCTCCAACATAGAGTCAAGGAAGCCCATAGAGGCTCATTTTTTAACCTTTTGTGCTACTCTAGGTTGATTTTCTTTTTCTTCTAATTTTTTTGGTAACTTGACTCCTCTTGTGGAGAGCTTGTAGTCTACCTCCCTCCTGGTTTGGGGGGCGGGGGGAGGAGCTGGGCAGATGTGTTGTACACCTTGTATGTCTATATAAACACCCCATTTATATAGATATATAAAATCACAGCGGGAGTTCTCTCCCACTGTCAATTCCCTCAAAAAAAATTGTCACACAACGGTTACCATACGTGCATGCTACGGGACTTGCAAACCTCAACACAAGTATTTCTCAATTTCACAATTACTCAACTAGCACGACTCTAATATCACCATCTTCATATCTCAGAACAATCATCAAGTATCAAACTTCTCATAGTATTCAATGCACTCTATATGAAAGTTTTTATTATACCCATCTTGAATGCCCATCATATTAGGACTAATTTTATAACCAAAGAAAACTACCATGTTGTTTAGACTCTCAAAATAATATAAGTGAAGTATGAGAGTTCAACTATTTCTTCAAAATAAAACCACCGCCGTGCTCTAAAAAGATATAAGTGAAGCACTAGAGCAACGACAAACTACTCCGAAAGATATAAGTGAAGATCAATGAGTAGTCGAATAATTATGTAACTATGTGAAGACTCTCTAACATTTAAGAATTGCAGATCTTGGTATTTTATTCAAACAGCAAGCAAAACAAAAGAAAACAAAATGACACTCCAAGAAAAACACATATCATGTGGTGAATAAAAATATAGCTCCAAGTAAAGTTACTGATGAACGAAGATGAAAGAGGGGATGCCATCCGGGGCATCCCCAAGCTTAGGCTCTTGGTTGTCCTTGAATATTACCTTGCGGTGCCTTAGGCATCCCCAATCTTAGGCTCTTGCCACTCCTTATTCCATAGTCCATCGAATCTTTACCCAAAACTTGAAAACTTCACAACACAAAACTTAACAGAAAACTCGTAAGCTCCGTTAGTATAAGAAAATAAATCACCACTTAGGTACTGTTGTGAACTCATTCTAAATTCATATTGGTGTAATATCTACTGTATTCCAACTTCTCTATACTTCATACCCTCCGATACAACTCATAGATTCATCAAAATAAGCAAACAACACAATGAAAACAGAATCTGTCAAAAACAGAACAGTCTGTAGCAATCTGATTTGTTCGAATACTTCTGGAACTCCAAAAATTCTGAAATAAAATGGTGGACGTGACGAATTTGTCTATTAATTATATGCAAAAAGAATCAACCTAAAACCACTCTCCAGTAAAAAATGGCGCTAATCTCGTGAGCGCAAAAGTTTATGTTTTTTTACAGCAAGATCGCAAAGACTTCACCCAGGTCTTCCCAAAGGTTCTACTTGGCACAGACACTAATTAAAACATAAAACTACATCTAAACAGAGGCTAGATGAATTATTTATTACTAAACAGGAGCAAAAAGCAAAGAACAAAAATAAAATTGGGTTGCCTCCCAACAAGCGCTTACGTTTAACGCCCCTAGCTAGGCATGATGATTTCAATGATGCTCGCATAAAAGATAAGAATTGAAACATAAAGAGAGCATCATGAAGCATATTACTAACACATTTAAGTCTAACCCACTTCCAGATTTTGTGATGCATACGGATTTTGTGAGAAAACAACTTATGGGAACAATAATCAACTAGCATAGGAAGGTAAACCAAGCAAATCTTCCAGATTTTCAACACATAGAGGAAACTTGATATTATTGCAATATGTAGAAGCATATGATCCTCTCTCATAATAATTTTCAGTAGCATCATGAATGAGATCAACCATATAACCAGCACATAAAGCATTCTTTTCATGATCTACTTGCATAGAAATTTTACTACTCTCCACATAAGCAAATTTATTCTCATCAATAGTAGTAGGAGCAAACTCGACAAAATAACTATCATGTGAAGCATAATCCAATTGAAAATTAAAATCATGATGACAAGTTTCATGGTTATCTTTATTCTTTATAGCATACGTGTCATCACAATAATCATCATAAATAGGAGCATGCTTTCATCATAATGAATTTTCTCATCAAAACTTGGGGGGACTAAACATATCATCTTCATCAAACATAGCATCCCCAAGCTTGTGGCTTTGCATATCATTAGCATCATGGGTATTCAAAGAATTCATAGTACCAAAATTGCAATCATGCTCATCATTCACATATTTTATGCCAAGCATTCTATGTAATTCTTCTTCTAGTACTTGAGAACAATTTTCCTTTCCATCATTTTCAGGAAAGATATTAAAATGATGAAGCATATGAGGCACACTTAATTCCATTTTTTTGTAGTTTTCTTTTATAGACTAAACTAGTGATAAAACAAGAAACAAAAAGATTCGATTGCAAGATCTAAAGATATACCTTCAAGCACTCACCTCCCAGGCAATGGCGCCAGAAATTGCTTGATGTCTACTACGCAACCTTCTTCTTGTAGACGTTGTTGGGCCTCCAATTGCTGAGGTTTGTAGGACAGTAGCAAATTTCCCTCAAGTGGATGACCTAAGGTTTTTCAATCCGCAGGAGGCGTAGGTTGAAGATTGTCTCTCTCAAGCAACCCTGCAACCAAATAACAAAGAGTCTCTTGTGTCCCCAACACACCCAATACAATGGTAAATTGTATAGGTGCACTAGTTCGGCGAAGAGATGGTGATACAAGTGCAATATGGATGGTAGATATAGGTTTTTGTAATCTGAAATTATAAAAACAACAAGGTAACAAGCGATAAAAGTGAGCGTAAACGGTATTGCAATGCTAGGAAACAAGGCCTAGGGTTCATACTTTCACTAGTGCAAGTTCTCTCAACAATAATAACATAATTGGATCATATAACTATCCCTCAACATGCAACAAAGAGTCACTAATAGCGGAGAACAAACGAAGAGATTATTGTAGGGTACGACACCACCTCAAAGTTATCCTTTCTGATCGATCTATTCAAGAGTGAGTAGTAAAATAACACGAAGCTATTCTTTCCGTTCGATCTATCCTAGAGTTCGTACTAGAATAACAGCTTAAGACACATATCAACCAAAACCCTAATGTCACCTAGATACTCCAATGTCACCTCAAGTATCCGTGGGTATGATTATACGATATGCATCACACAATCTTAGATTCATCTATTCAACCAACACAAAGAACTTCAAAGAGTGCCCCAAAGTTTCTACCGGAGAGTCAAGACGAAAACGTGTGCCAACCCCTATGCATAAGTTCACAAGGTCACTGAACCCGCAAGTTGATCACCAAAACATACGTCAATTAGATCACGTGAAATCCCATTGTCACCACAGATAAGCACATGCAAGACATACATCAAGTGTTCTCAAATCCTTAAAGACTCAATCCGATAAGATAACTTCAAAGGGAAAACTCAATCCATTACAAGAGAGTAGAGGGGGATAAACATCATAAGATCCAACTATAATAGCAAAGCTCGCGATACATCAAGATCATGCCAAATCAAGAACACGAGAGAGATATATCAAACACATAGCTACTAGTACATACCCTCAGCCCCGAGGGTGAACTACTCCCTCCTCGTCACGGAGAGCGCCGGGATGACGAAGATGGCCACCGGTGAGGGATCCCCCCTCCGGCAGGGTGCCGGAACAGGGTCCCGATTGGTTTTTGGTGGCTACAGAGGCTTGCGGCGGTGGAACTCCCAATCTAGGTTATTTTCTGGAGGTTTCTGTATTTATAGAATTTTTGGCATAGGTGTCACGTCAGGGGGGTCTTCGAGTCGTCCACGAGATAGGGGGACGCGCCCAGGGGGGTAGGGCGCGCCCCCCACCCTCGTGGACGGCCCGGGACTCTTCTGGCCCAACTCTTTTACTATGGGGGCTTCTTTTGGTCCATAAAAAATCATCAAAAATTGGCACGTCAATTGGACTCTATTTGGTATTCCTTTTCTGTAAAACTCAAAAACAAGGAAAAAACAGAAACTGGCACTGGGCTCTAGGTTAATAGGTTAGTCCCAAAAGTCATATAAAATAGCATATAAATGCATATAAAACATCCTAGATGGATAATATAATAGCATGGAACAATCAAAAATTATAGATATGTTGGAGACGTATCACTACCCGAAAGGGATTGACAACCCCTTTTACATGTCGGGTTGCGAGTATCTATTATTTGTGTGCAGGTGTTGTTTACGTAGAGTTGCTTGGTTCTCCTACTGGTTCGATAACCTTGGTCTCATCACTAAGGGAAATACCTACCGTCGCTGTGTAGCATCATCCCTTCCTCTTTGGGGAAATACTGACGTAGCTTCAAGCCGCGTCAAAAGGAATTTCTGGCGCCGTTGCCGGGGAGGATCTTCAACATCTACCAGGTTCCTAATCACAAATCTTATCTCCTCGCAATTTACATTATTCGCCATTTGCCTCTCGTTTTCCTCTCCCCCACTTCACAAAAATTTGCTGTTTTATTCCCCTCTTTTTCGTTCGCCGTTTTCTTGTCAGATCTGTTTTTGAGCGCAATCTTGTTACGTAGTCACCATGACTCAAGAGAACACCAAGTTGTGTGATTTCTCAAATACCAACAACAATGATTTTATTGGCACTCCTCTTGCTCCTCCCGCCACTAGTGAGGAGTCTTGTGATATTAATACTGCTTTGTTGAATCTTGTTAGGAAAGGTCAATTTTCTGGTACTCCTAATGAGGATGCCACGTCCCATCTTAATACCTTCGTGGAATTATGCGATATGCAAAAGAAAAAAGATGTGGACAATGATGTTCTGAAGATGAAATTATTTCCTTTTTCCTTGCGTGATTCTGCAAAAAATTGGTTTTCCTCTTTGGCTCGCAATAGTATCGGTTCTTGGAACAAGTGCAGAGATGCTTTCATCACTAATTGTTTTCCTCCCGCAAAAATTATTTCCCTTAGAACCCAGATCATGAATTTCAAGCAACTTTAACATGAGCATGTTGCACAATCTTGAAGGATGAAAATGATGCTAAGGAATTGCCCAACTCATGGGTTCAATCTTTGGATGATCATACAAAAAATTTATGCGGGGTTCAATTTTGTTTCTCGTAATCTTTTAGATTCTGCCACGGGTGGGGCTCTTATGGAAATTACTTTGGGTGAAGCCACCAAATTGCTTGATAATATCATGGCAAATTATTCACAATGGCATACCGAAAGAGCTCCTACTAGTAAAAAAGTTAATTGGGTTGAAGAAATTTCTTCTTTGAGTGAAAAAGTTGATGCTCTTATGAGATTGGTTGCTAGTAAAAGTGCTCCTATTGATTTCAATGATATGCCTTTGTCTACTTTGATTGAGAAAAATAATGATGCCGTATATGTGAATTTTATCTCTCGCAATAATTTCAATAACAATGCTTATAGAGGTAATTTTAATCCTAGGCCTTTTCCTAGTAATTCCTCTAATAATTATGGTAATTCCTATGGAAATCCTTCTTATAATAATAATAGGAACACCTTTGATCTTGAGAATAATATTAAAGAATTTATCAACGCGCAAAAAATTTCAACACTACCATAGAAGAAAAGTTGAATAAGATTGATGATTTGTCTAGAAGTATTGATAGAATTTCTCATGATGTTGAAAATCTCAAGATGAAAATTTTTGTGCCCAAAGTAGAGGAATCAATTAAACCTCTTTATGTTTCTATGGATGAAAGTAAGAAAAGAACCGCTATTCTTAGAGCTAGAAGAGAGTTTTTAGAAAAAGCGTTTTCTAGTGATTGCTTTCATAAAAGTGATGAAAGTCTTAAAATGATTGGTGTTTCTTCGATTGATTCCTTATTTAGTAAAATTAAGATTGATGATAAAGGGACTGGAGAAGAGTCAACTTTAGCTAGAAGGCGTCCCAATAATTTGGAGGGTGAAAATCTTGTTGAGAAAATTGATAAAAGTGGGTTTGAAGAAGTCAAGACTTTAACTAGTGATGTGCCCACTCTTTTGGATTACAAAGACTTTAACTATGATAGTTGCTCTTTGATTGATTGTATTTCTTTGTTGCAGTCCATGATAAATTCACCCCATGCTTATGAACAAAATAAAGGTTTTACCAAACATATTATTGATGCTATGATGAAAGCTTTTGAAGAAAAATTGGAATTAGAAGTTTCAATTCCTAGAAAATTACATGATGAGTGGGAACCTACTATCAAAGTCCAGATTAAAAATTATGAGTGTTTTGCTTTATGTGACTTGGGTGCTAGTGTTTCTACAATTCCGAAATCTTTATGTGATGTGCTTGGTCTTACCGATATTGAAGAATATTCTTTAAATTTACACTTGGCGGATTCTACTACTAAAAAGCCTATGGGAAGAATTAATGATGTTCTTATTCTTGCAAATAGGAATTATGTGCCCATAGATTTTATTGACTACAATCTATCTTGTCCAACTATTCTTGGTAGACCGTTTTTACGCACTATCGGTGCCGTGATTGATATGAAAGAAGGCAATATAAAATTTCAATTTCCACTAACGAGGGAATGGAACACTTCCCTAGCACAAGAATTAGGCCACCATATGAATCAATCATGAGGTCATCCTATGGATCTCGAAACAAAGAAGACAAAACTTAGATCCTTGCTTTATGCCTAGCTAAGGGCGTAAAACGATAGCGCTTGTTGGGAGGCAACCCAATGAATAAAATTTATTTTTGCCTTTTGCTTTCTGTTCTTGAGTGTTTGCACAATTATGCTACTTTTATGATTGTGTTTTTTGTGTTTTAATTAGTGTTTGTGCCAAGCAAAGCCTTTAGGATCTTCTTGGGTAATAGTTGTTTGATCTTGCTGAAAAACAGAAACTTATGCACTCACGAAAATAATTTTCCTAAATCACAAAAACGTGATTTTCCCTGATTCTTTTCGCAGAAGATTAGTATACAAATTTCTTAGGCCGTCCTAAGTTTTTTGAATTTTTGGAGTTTCAGAAGTATTCGAAATATTCAGATTGCTACAGACTGTTTTGTTTTTGACAGATTCTGTTTTCTTTGCGTTGTGTGCTTGTTTTGATGATTCTATGGTTTTCTTTGATGAGTTTTTGCCATAGAAAAGTTGGAATACAGTAGATATAATGAAAAAATAAAATATGAATTGGTTTTCTACGATACTTATAGTAGTGATTTGCTTTCTTATACTAACGGATCTCATGAAGGTTTTGTTGAGTTTTGTGTGATTGAAGTTTTCAAGTTTTGGGTTATCTTACGATGGATGAAGGAATAAGGAGTAAGAAGAGCCTAAGCTTGGGGATGCTCATGTCATCCCAAGTTATTATTCAAAGACAAGCAAGCAACTAAGCTTGGGGATGCCCTGAGTGGCATCCCCTCTTTCTTCTAACGACCATCGGTATTTTACTCGAAGCTATATTTTTATTCGTCACATACTATGTGTTTTGCTTGGAGCGTCTTGTATGATATGAGTCTTTGCTTGTTTTGCTTTGTATTCTAAGTCATGAATCCCTTGCTGGACACACCTATTTGAGAGAGCAAAATTATGCCATGACTTGTTAGAATTGCTCTCTTTGCTTCACTTAATTTTTTTATGAGCTATGGAATTGCCCTAGTGCTTCACTTATATCTTTTTGAGCACGACGTGCTTTGTTATTTTTGCAGAAATGCTCTCTTGCTTCACTTAGATTTATTTGAGAGTTAGCAAAATTTTCAAGAAATCTCTCTTGCTTCACTTAAATTAATTTGAGAGAAAGAAATATTATGCTCATGACCTTCACTTATATTTGTTTGAGCTTATCAAAAGCAACACATGAAAATTAGTCCCAAAGTGATAGATATCCAAGAAGGATATAATAAAAACTTTCATGAAGATCATTGGACAAAATAAACTTGATTCTTTGTAATAGTATGGAGATATGATGATGTGATATATATGTGAGTCATGTTGATGAGTAATTATGCTTTAGTAAGAATATTGGTGTTAAGGTTTGTGATTCCCTATGCAATCACGAAAGTCAATAGTCATGCAATGAAATTATATCCTACTTGTGGTGCATTATTCGGTGTTAGTTATGCTTAATGCTCGCTTATGAGATTATTCGTTTCTTGGTTGGTCGCTTCTCAACCTTTTGCTAGCCTTCATTTTGCACTAAGTATGATCACTACTTGTGCATCCAAAATCCTTTAAAATAGTTTTGCCACATGAGTCCACTATACCTACCTATATGCGGTATTATTTTGTCGTTCTAAGCAAATTTGCATGTGCCATCTCTAATTTTCAAAATAAATTTCTCTTTTGTGTGCTCGTACCGCTCGCGAGGCGGTGAGGGGTGGCCAATATTTTCCATGCTAGATGTGTTATTCTCACGATGAGTGTTTATTCACTTGTCATTGCACGGGAGTAAGGCAAAGGTATTAGGGATGCCCAGTCCCAAAATGAAAAATGAATTTACTTTATGTTGTCAAATAATAAATTCCTTGGAAAGTGTTGGTATGGAGGGCAACCGTGGATTCGGCTAGCCATGGAAAGTGAAAGTATGGTGGAAAAAGGAATAAACTTTATTTTCTGTTTGGGAACTGCCTATGATATATCTAGCATGGAAAGTGTTGGGAGCTCTAAGTCGTTTTCGTTGGTGGGAAAAGTATGCCTCTCAAAATGTTTTTATCTCTAAGTTTTTCGCTTTGAGCTCTGGCACCTCTACAAATCCCTACTTCCCTCTGCGAAGGGCCTTTCTTTTACTTTATGCAATTTTTATTTTGAATTTGAGTCTCCATCTTCTCTTATAAAGCACCAACTAGGGGGGCACTATGATCGTACTTGAGCATTGGGTGTAGCTAATATGCGAGTGTGTTTCATGAATGGATCAATGATTGAGCATGATGGGCTAGGGATAACTTATTTTAGCGTTGATATTATGAAAGACATGGTTGCTTGTTGATATGCTTGAGTATTTAAGTCACATGTCAAAACTAGACTATTGCTTTGAACCATATAAAAGTCCAAATGTCCATTCTATAAAGAAAATAATATGATATAACATGTTACGCAACATTCCACATCAAAAATTATGTTTTTATCATTTACCTACTCGAGGACGAGCAGGAATTAAGCTTGGAGATGCTGATACGTCTCCAACGTATCTATAATTTTTTGTTGTTCCATGCTGTTATATTATCATTCTTGGATGTTTTACAATCATTTTATAGTCATTTTTTGGCAGTAACCTATTGACACAGTGCCAAGTTCTAGTTGCTGTTTTCTGCATGTTTTTTACATCACAGGAAATTGATACCAAACGGAGTCCAAACGCAGCGAAACTTTTTGTGGATTTTTTTGGACAAGAAGACATCCAGTGGGCCGGAGAAGCGCTTGGGGGTGCTCCGAGGGGAGCACAACCCACCAGGGTGCGCCAGGAGGCCCAGGCGCGCCCTGGTGGGTTGTGCCCACCTTGGGTGCCCCCTGAACCGACTCTTTGCTCTATAAATACCCCAATATTCCAGAAACCCTTGGGGAGTCGACGAAAATCAATTCCAGCCGCCGCAGAGTCCAGAACCACCGGATCCAATCTAGACACCATCACGGAGGGATGCATCATGTCCATTGGTGCCTCTCCGATGATGCGTGAGTATTTCTTTGTAGACCTACAGGTCCGTAGTTAGTAGCTAGATGGATTCCTCTCTCTCGTTTGATTGTCAATACAATGGTCTCTTGGAGATCCATATGATGTAACTCTTTTTGTGGTGTGTTTGTTGGGATCCGATGAACTTTGAGTTTATGATCGGATATATGTTTTTATCCATGAAAGTTATTTCAGTTTCTTTGATCTCTTATATGCATGATTGCTTATAGCCTCATATTTCTTCTCCGATATTTGGGTTTTGTTTGGCCAACTTGATCTATTTATCTTGCAATGGGAAGAGGTGCTTTGTAGTGCGTTCGATCTTACGGTGCTTGATCCCAGTGACAGAAGGGGAACCGACACGTATGTATCGTTGCTACTAAGGATAAAACGATGGGGTCTATTTCTACATAAATATATCTTGTCTACATCATGTCATCGTTCTTATTGCATTACTCCGTTTCTCCATGAACTTAATACACTACATGCATGCTAGATAGCGGTCGATGTGTGGAGTAATGGTAGTAGATGCAGGCAAGAGTCGTCTACTAATCTTGGACGTGATGCCTATATAAGGATCACTGCCTGGATATCGTCATGATTATTTGAAATTCTATCAATTGCCCAACAGTAATTTGTTCACTGCTACCTCTTGAGCACCGCGTTGGTTTTCCCTTGAAGAGGAAAGGATGATGCAGTAAAGCAGCGTAACTATTTCCCTCCGTTTTTGAGAACCAAGGTATCAATCCAGTAGGAGGCCACGCACGAGTCCCTCGCACCTACACAAACAAATAAAAACCTCGCAACCAACGCAATAAAGGAGTTGTCAATCCCTTCACGGCCACTTACGAAAGTGAGATCTGATAGATATGATAAGATAATATTTTTGGTATTTTTATGATAAAGATGCAAAGTAAAATAAAAGCAAAATAAACGGCTCCAGAAATAACTTGTTGTCAAGAGATTAATATGATGGAAAATAGACCCGGGGACCATAGGTTTCACTAGTGGCTTCTCTCAAGAGCATAAGTATTACGGTGGGTGAACAAATTACTGTTGAGCAATTGATAGAATTGAGCATAGTTATGAGAATATCTAGGTATGATCATGTATATAGGCATCACGTCCGAGACAAGTAGACCGACTCCTGCCTGCATCTACTACTATTACTCCACACATCGACCGCTATCCAGCATGCATCTAGAGTATTAAGTTCATAAGAACAGAGTGACGCTTTAAGCAAGATGACATGATGTAGAGGGATAAACTCATGCAATATGAAATAAAACCCTTCTTGTTATCCTCAATGGCAACAATACAATACGTGCCTTGCTGCCCCTACTGTCACTGGAAAAGGACACCGCAAGATTGAACCCAAAGCTAAGCACTTCTCCCATTGCAAGAAAGATCAATCTAGTAGGCCAAACCAAACTGATAATTCGAAGAGACTTGCAAAGATAACCAATCATACATAAAAGAATTCAGAGAAGATTCAAATATTGTTCATAGATAAACTTGATCATAAACCCACAATTCATCGGTCTCAACAAACACACCGCAAAAGAAGATTACATCTAATAGATCTCCACAAGAGAGGGGGAGAACATTGTATTGAGATCCAAAAAGAGAGAAGAAGCCATCTAGCTAATAACTATGGACCCGAAGGTCTGAGGTAAACTACTCACACATCATCGGAGAGGCTATGGTGTTGATGTAGAAGCCCTCTGTGATCAATGCCCCCTCCGGCGGGACGCCCGAAAAGGCCCCAAGATGGGATCTCACGGGTACAGAAGGTTGTGGCGGTGGAATTAGGTTTTCGTGGATGCTTCTGTTGGTTTGGGGGTACGTAGGTATATATAGGAGGAAGAAGTACGTCGGTGGAGCAACATGGGCCCCACGAGTGTGGAGGGCGCGCCCCCTACCTCGTGCCCTCCTGGTTGCTTTCTTGACATAGGGTCCAAGTCCTCTTTATCACGTTTGTTCCGAAAATCACGTTTCCGAAGGTTTCATTCTATTTGGACTCCGTTTGATATATTTTTTCTGCGAAACACTGAAATAGGCAAAAAAACAGCAATTTTGGGCTGGGCCTCCGGTTAATAGGTTAGTCCCAAAAATAATATAAAAGTGTATAACAAAGCCCATTAATCATCCAAAACAGAATATAATAAAGCATGAAGCAATCAAAAAATATAGATACGTTGGAGACGTATCAAGCATCCCCAAGCTTAATTCGTGCTCGCCCTCGAGTAGGTAAATGATAAAAACAGAATTTTTGATGCAGAATGCTACTTGGCATTTTTTTTATGTAACCCTCTTAATTGTGGTATGAATGTTCAGATCCAAAAGATTCAAGATAAAAGTTTCATATTGACATAAAAGTAATAATACTTCAAGCATACTAACTAAGCAATTATGTCTTCTCAAAATAACATGGCCAAAGAAAGTTCATCCCTACAAAATCATATAGTTTAGTCATGCTCCATTTTCGTCACACAAGAATGCTCTCATCATGCACAACCCCGATGACAAGCCAAGCAATTGTTTCATACTTTAGTGATCTCAAACTTTTTCAACCTTCACGCAATACATGAGCGTGAGCCATGGATATAGCACTATGGGTGGAATAGAATATAATGATGGGGGTTATGTGGAGAAGACAAAAAAGGAGAAAGTCTCACATCAGCGCGGCTAATCAACGGGCTATGGAGATGCCCATCAATTGATGTTAATGCGAGGAGTAGGGATTGCCATGCAACGGATGCACTAGAGCTATAAATGTATGAAAGCTCAACAAAAGAAACTAAGTGGGTGTGCACCCAACTTGCTTGCTCACGAAGACCTAGGGCATTTGAGGAAGCCCATTGTTGGAATATACAAGCCAAGTTCTATAATGAAAAATTCCCACTAGTATATGAAAGTGACAAAACAAGAGACTCCCTATCATGAAGATCATGGTGCTACTTTGAAGCACAAGTGTGGAAAAAGGATAGTAGCATTGTTCCTTTTTTTCTTTTTTTGGGCCTTCTTTTTTTATTTGGCCTTTCTCTTTTTTATTTTTCTTTTTTAATTGGGACAATGCTCTATGAATGATGATCATCACACTTCTATTTATTTACAACTCAATGATTACAACTCGATACTAGAACAAAGTATGACTCTATATGAATGCCTTCGGCGGTATACCGGGATAGGCAGTGAATCAAGAGTGACATGTATGAAAAATTATGAACGGTGGCTTTGCCACAAATACGATGTCAACTACATGATCATGCAAAGCAATATGACAATGATGAACATGTCATGATAAACGGAACGGTGGAAAGTTGCATGGCAATATATCTCGGAATGGCTATGGAAATGCCATAATAGGTAGGTATGGTGGCTGTTTTGAGGAAGATATAAGGAGGTTTATGTGTGATAGAGCGTATCATATCACGGGGTTTGGATGCACCGGGGGAGTTTGCACCAACTCTCAATGTGAGAAAGGGTAATGCACGGTACCGAAGAGGCTCGCAATGATAGAAGGGTAAGAGTGCGTATAATCCATGGACTCAACATTAGTCATAAAGAACTCATATACTTATTGCAAAAATCTACAAGTCATCAAAAACCAAGCATTACGCGCATGCTCCTAGGGGGATAGATTGGTAGGAAAAGACCATCGCTCGTCCCCGACCGCTACTCATAAGGAAGACAATCAAAGAACACCTCATGTTTCAAATTTGTTACATAACGTTTACCATACGTGCATGCTATGGGACTTGCAAACTTCAACACAAGTATTTCTCAATTCCACAACTACTCAACTAGCACAACTTTAATATCTCTACCTCCATATCTCAAAACAATCATCAAGCATCAAACTTCTCTTTGTATTCAATACACTCATAAGAAAGTTTTTTACTAGTTTTGCATACCTAACATGTTAGGATTAATTTCCCTATTTAAGAAAATTACCATGCTGTTTAAGACTCTCAAAATAATATAAGTGAATCATGAGAGAATAATAGTTTCTATAAAACGAAACCACCGCTGTGGTCTAAAAGATATAAGTGAAGCACTAGAGCAAAAACTATATAGCTCAAAAGATATATGTGAAGCGCATAGAGTATTCTAATAAATTCCGAATCATATGTGCCTCTCTCAAAAGGTGTGTACAGCAAAGATGATTGTAGAAAACTAACAAATAAAGACTCAAATCATACAAGACGCTCCAAGCAAAACACTTATCATGTGGTGAATAAAAATATAGCTCCAAGTAAAGTTACCGATGGAAGTACATGAAAGAGGGGATGCCTTCCGGGGCATCCCCAAGCTTTGGCTTTCTGGCATCCTTAGATTATCTTGGGGTGCCATGGGCATACCCAAGCTTAGGCTCTTGCCACTCCTTGTTCCATAATCCATCAAATCTTTTACCCAAAACATGAAAACTTCACAACACAAAACTTAACAGAAAATCTCATGAGCTCCGTTAGCGAAAGAAAACAAAACACCACTTCAAGGTACTGTAATGAACTGATTATTTATTTATATTGGTGTTAAACCTACTGTATTCCAACTTCTCTATGGTTTATAAACTATTTTATTAGCCATAGATTCATCAGAATAAGCAAACAACACACGAAAAACAGAATCTGTCAAAAACAGAACAGTCTGTAGTAATCTGTAACTAACGCAAACTTCTGGAACTCAAAAAATTCAGCCAAAATAGGACGACCTAGAAAATTTGTTTATTGATAAGGAGCAATTGGAATCAATATTTTATCACGTTCTGGTGAATTTTAACAATTGTTTTCGTGAACAGAAAGTTTCTGGAATTTTCAGCAAGATCAAATAACTATCATCCAAGAAGATCCTATAGGTTTAACTTGGCACAAACACTAATTAAAACATAAAAACAAACCTAACCAGAGGCTAGATCAAATATTTATTCCTAAACAGAAGCAAAAAGCAAAAACAAAAAAAATAAAATTGGGTTGCCTCCCAACAAGCGCTATCGTTTAACGCCCCTAGCTAGGCATAAAAGCAAGGATAGATCTAGGTATTGCCATAATAATAGGATAGCTCACGAAAACTCATTTCATATTCTCTATGGTCAGCAGCAAGTTTTCTTTGAGGCAAGCAAAAGTAATAAAAAGGGCTAAATTTAATGGGACAGAAGTCCCCAAGATCAACTTTGGGAGGTATAGGTTCCTCCTTCGGCCCTTCGTATTGCACAACCAATTCATCATTATAAGCATTCTTTTGGCAGAACTTTGTGAGCCTATACTCGAGAGAGTATCCTAGCTCATTATTTCGAATAGCAAAATCATTATTAAGTTCATAAATTCTATCAACTAGAACATTGGTAGGAACCCTTTTTCTAAGGTTTTCATTAAAAGCAACATAGTCTAGAGATTGAAAACGCATTATTTCCTCTTGATCAAAGAGGATAGCCTCTATGGGAGGACGGCCAGCGTCCACCCTATAGTGCGCAAAGATTTCTTTGGCCTCTTTTATTATAAATCTGAACTCATGAGCCAAAAAGATAGTAGTGGCACGCTTAACAGAAGAATGCTCAATATTAGAAAATTCTAGGAAAATCCTTTGTATGCAAGGATGTATGTGCATAAATTGCCTTTCAAGTTCAACTACAAGCATGGCGATAGCGTCCGCAAGACTACTAGTTCTATGAAGAATAGAACTACCCATAGAAGGCAAAGCACCAGCACAAGTAAAGAAATCTTGGATAACTCCTTTTCCAATAATATTACCGCTACCGATTCGGAATTTTTTTGTATGTAAGATAGGGGGTTCTTTAGCAAGAGCATCAGAATTTTCCAGGTTATTATTATTGTCCATATCGACAATAATTTCCCCAATTTCAGACATAACAGCAGAAAGTGCGAGGGGCAAAAAGAAAGAAGGAGGCGAACGGAAAAGAGAGGGCGAATAAAACAGCAAGGGTGAAGTGGGGGAGAGGAAAACGAGAGGCAAATGGCAAATAATGTAATGCGGGAGATAAGAGTTTGTGATGGGTACTTGGTATGTTGACTTTTGTGTAGACTCCCCGGCAACGGCGCCAACAATCCTTCTTGCTACCTCTTGAGCACTGCGTTAGTTTTCCCTTGAAGAGGAAAGGATGATGCAGTAAAGCAGCGTAAGTATTTCCCTCAGTTTTTGAGAACCAAGGTATCAATCCAGTAGGAGGCCACGCACGAGTCCCTCGCACCTACACAAACAAATAAAAACCTCGCAACCAACGCAATAAAGGGGTTGTCAATCCCTTCACGGTCACTTACGAAAGTGAGATCTGATAGATATGATAAGATAATATTTTTGGTATTTTTATGATAAAGATGCAAAGTAAAATAAAAGCAAAATAAACGGTGCCAGAAATAGCTTGTTGTCTGGAGATTAATATGATGGAAAATAGACCCGGGGACCATAGATTTCACTAGTGGCTTCTCTCAAGAGCATAAGTATTACGGTGGGTGAACAAATTACTGTTGAGCAATTGATAGAATTGAGCATAGTTATGAGAATATCTAGGTATGATCATGTATATAGGCATCATGTCCGAGACAAGTAGACCGACTCCTGCCTGCATCTACTACTATTACTCCACACATCGACCGTTATCCAGCATGCATCTAGAGTATTAAGTTCATAAGAACAGAGTAACGCTTTAAGCAAGATGACATGATGTAGAGGGATAAACTCATGCAATATGAAATAAACCCCATCTTGTTATCCTCGATGGCAACAATACAATACGTGCCTTGCTGCCCCTACTGTCACTGGGAAAGGACACCGCAAGATTGAACCCAAAGCTAAGCACTTCTCCCATTGCAAGAATGATCAATCTAGTAGGCCAAACCAAACTGATAATTCGAAGAGACTTGCAAAGATAACCAATCATACATAAAAGAATTCAGAGAAGATTCAAATATTGTTCATAGATAAACTTGATCATAAACCCACAATTCATCGGTCTCAACAAACACACCGCAAAAGAAGATTACATCGAATAGATCTCCACAAGAGAGGGGGAGAACATTGTATTGAGATCCAAAAAGAGAGAAGAAGCCATCTAGCTAATAACTATGGACCCGAAGGTCTGAGGTAAACTACTCACACATCATCGAAGAGGCTATGGTGTTGATGTAGAAGCCCTCCGTGATCAATGCCCCCTCCGGCGGGACGCCGGAAAAGCCCCAAGATGGGATCTCATGGGTATAGAAGGTTGCGGCGGTGGAATTAGGTTTTCGTGGATGCTTCTGTTGGTTTGGGGGTACGTAGGTATATATAGGAGGAAGAAGTACGTCGGTGGAGCAACATGGGCCCCACGAGGGTGGAGGGCGCGGCCAGGGGGTAGGCGCGCCCCCCTACCTCCTGCCCTCCTGGTTGCTTTCTTGACGTAGGGTCCAAGTCCTCTGGATCACGTTTGTTCCAAAAATCACGTTCCCGAAGGTTTCATTCCGTTTGGACTCCGTTTGATATTCTTTTTCTGCGAAACACTGAAATAGGCAAAAAAACAACAATTTTGGGCTGGGCCTCCGGTTAATAGGTTAGTCCCAAAAATAATATAAAAGTGTATAACAAAGCCCATTAATCATCCAAAACAGAATATAATAAAGCATGAAGCAATAAAAAAATTATAGATACGTTGGAAACGTATCATTCACCCACCGTTTGCTATTTTTCTCGAGAGAAGCCACTAGTGAAACCTATGGCCCCCGGGTCTCTTTCTCATATTATTTGCCTTTGCGATCTACTTTATTTGCCTTTTATTTTCAGATCTATTAAACCAAAAAATAAAAAAAATACCTTGCCACGATTTATTTTATTTGGCGTTCGATCTATCAATATTTACAACTCTCTCACGTCCGTTTGCCTACCTTCAGGCGCCGCTACCCGAAAGGGATTGACAACCCCTTTTACACGTCGGGTTGCGAGTATTTGTTATTTGTGTACAGGTGATGTTTACGTAGAGTTGCTTGGTTCTCCTACTGGTTCGATAACCTTGGTCTCATCACTAAGGGAAATACCTACCGTCGTTGCTGCATCATCCCTTCCTCTTTGGGGAAATACCGATGTAGCTTCAAGCCACATCATCCCCAGGAAAGACGACCACCTCCACCAGATGCACATGAATCGTCTCTCAAGACTCCTGCATCATATCCAGATGAATTGGCCAAGCACCTAAAAAATGCAGAAAAGAGAGCCAAGAAGGCTGAAAAGGATCGGGCAAGAGAAGAAGAAAATCGTCGTCTCCTAAATCAGACGCCGAGAAGAAAAAGGTAGATGGAAAAGCAAAACATCGTTCCAAGAACAAACATGATCCCAGATCTGCTGCTCTGAAGAAAAAGAGCGCGCCGAAGAGAAGTTTAGCCAAACCAATTGCTAGAAATGATGAATGTGATTCCTCCGATCATGATGATCCTCCGCTCACAAGGGAAGAAGTTGAAGCAACTCTTTCCGAACAAGTGAACATCACTACATCCACTGTTCTGCCTGATCTTCGAGCAAGTGTTGTCCCAATAGCACCTCCGAAGAAGAACCCATGAAGAGAAAGACTCCTCCTACCACTGTTACAATGGTTGATGAAGTAAACACAACTCCTCATCCTGAGGCTATTGATTTGCAAAATTTGGTTGTTGAAGCTCCAGTTAGCACAACCAAGCCAGGAGAGAAAATTTTGAAGCCCAAGGTGAAGCAAATCAAAGCTCCTACTGATGAGCAAAATGCTTCAAGAGCTATTGTTGTGAAGGAAAAGGCTGCTAAATTTGCTTTGAAAATGACTCAACCATTAGCATCTATGCCTCCGATCGAGCAAAATGCAGCACAAACTGCTCCTGTTGCACAACCTCTTGATGGCTCTGCTACACCACATTCTTACAATCAAGTATTCATCATGGAGCAGCTTGACAGATTTGTTGAAAACCTGTTTGATGGAGAAGTGGCATCTTTGCCCATTCCCTCTGAAGTAATTGCTCAAGCTTCTGCTCTGGTCTAGGACATGAGAAATACTCTGTTGAGATCAAGGACCTGACTGCCCAGCTTAAGGAGCTTGACAACCGCATGAAAGATACGAATTCCAAGTTTGTCATCAAGCAACTTGACGAGTCCTATATGGATGTCAATAAGGCTTTGAATATGCTTCGGTAGAGAAGATTGGGATTTCATTCTGATTTAGATCAAATTGTTGGCAAAAAAATTCGATCATCAAGCCCAAGTTAATGGCTACAATGATCTTGTCAAAGGGCGTGTTGATCCATCGAAGCAAAAGAGAAGAAGAAAATTGCAACAAGGAATGCTCCTCCTCATGCCAAAGAAAAGTCTCCTGGCGCTGTGACTCAGAAGAAAAACTCATCGGAGCCTACTATTCTCTTCCTGCTCATGAACCAGTAATCGATGCTCCTACATCGCCAAGGCCAACTGAACCAGTGACTGTGGCCTCTCCTGTTCGTGAAGCAAATCCTTCTCAGCAAAATGTTTCAGAAGACGGTGAAATCCATCAATCTGAGCACCAAGCCTCTCCAGTTCGTGTTGAGACAAATGAATCTGTTCCTCCCGAAGAACCTCAACCAACTGCCGAAGAACATCCTCCTCAGTCCTTAGTGCCTGATAGCTTCAGTGCCTGATAAAGTGACTGCTCCCTCTCCACTTTGAATTTCACTCAACACCACGAAGAAAACTTCAGATGTTGGTCCCTCTGCAGTAAACTCAGTTTCTGCTCATCACTCAGATTCAGTTATTTATGGTGATGAAGTGATTTTCGTTGAAGATGAGCTCAAGTATCCATATCCTTGCGAGCAACTGCCATTATTCTCTATCGGTGTTGGCGTCAAAGGGCCACTTTTCAATCGGAACACACATCCTCAGTTCTTTCAAGAGAGACCATACAACAAGCCTCAAACTTCTGAATCACCTCGGTTCTGGACTCAAGAACATGCTATTTATTATTCTCGGATCCTAGATGACAGCCTAAATTTTTTTCCTCATGAATTCCCGGATATCACTGCGATGAAGAACATAGGCTACTTTAATCAAGTTTTGCAAGACATCGAAGATTTTGGCCTCACACATGTCTTTGCATATCAGCATCCGTGGAACAGAGAGATAATCCTTCAATTCTATGTCACTCTCTACATCTCGGGTGAAGTATCTGATAGCACAAAGTGGATCATGGAATGGATGACTGAAAGGAAAAGAATAAAGTGCTCTCCCATGGACTTTGTGTCTCATTTTCATTTCCCTCGGTTTGAACATGGCAAGACGGAAATTCGAGTTCAGAACATTGATGCAATTTCTGATGGAGATTTCCGATGCACAATGGATCAAGATAAAATTCGTGATTACACTGGTCCGCCTTTGCCCGAGCACTTGACCTTCTATAATCAAACTTTGTATCATATGCTCACTTATATCATGTGTCCTCTGGTTGGGATGAACTCTGACAATGCTATATCTGATGTTCTTCGAGACACCATCTATGCCATCTCACAAGGATTCATCTTCGATGTCGAAGACTTGTTTCTACACATCCTCATGGATTCTGCTCAGCATCCGAAAACTGTCAAATTCTTTGGGCCTTGGATTCAAAAAGTGGTTTACTATGCTATGAAAACCGAATATTTAGCCAAAGTCAGTCACAAAAGCTTCATTCCTCCTGTACGTGATACTCTGAAAGTAATGGAAGATATTTCTTCGGGGAAAGCACCAGTGTCAAGCCCTCCCAATTATCATAACACTTTCAATGGGCCACGGCTACCTCAGCGTGATAAACTACCGAATGCACAACCTCGTTCACATCTTGAAGTGAGCTTGCGCACCCAACAGCTGCTGCTGAAGCATATGGCTGAGGATCGCCAAGAGAAAGAACATCTGGTTGCTGAACATAATGCAATCAACAACCAAACAGAAGTTGTGCACATGATCACGGTTGAAAACAAGAAGCGCCTATGGAAATTGCTTTGGAAGTTCTTCTCCAAGAAGCAATTGAGCAACTCTCATCTCAAAGAGCTTTACGAGTATATTGATCAAGGGTTTTCAGCTGACGATTTTCAAGATAGTATAACTCCGCCGCTGCCAGCTGATACATCTCCAACGTATCTATAATTTTTTATTGTTCCATGCTATTATATTATCTATTTTGGATGTTTTATATGCATTAATATACTATTTTATATCTTTTTCGGGACTAACCTATTGACCTAGTGCCCAGTGTTAGTTGCTACTTTTTCCTTGTTTTTGGTTTTTTCAGAAAGGAATATCAAACGGAGTCCAAACGGAATAAAACTTTCGCGATGATTTTTCTTGGACCAGAAGACACCCGTAGGACTTGGAGAGGGGGCCAGGAGGTTCCCGAGGAAGCCGCAAGCCAGGGGGCGCGCTCCGAGGGGGCACGCCCTAAGGGCTTGTGGGCCCCTCGGAGGTCTCCTAACCCTAATTCTTGCTCCATAGATTCACAAATATTCCCAAACCACCAGAGGCGTTCACCAAAATACTTTTCTGCCGCCGCAACCTCTAACCTCATTAGTTCCCATCTTGGGACCTTTTTCAGCGACCTGCCGGAGGGGGATTTGATCACGGAGGGACTCTACATCAACCCTATCGCCCTACCGATGATGCGTGAGTAGTTTACTGGTGGTGTCGCTAAGACTACGTCGATATTTCCCCCAAGAGGAGAGGATGATATAGCACAGCAATGGTAGGTATTTCCCTTAGTTATGAAACCAAGGTATCGAACCAGTAGGAGAACCAAGCAAACACAATGTAAGCAGCACCTGCACACAAATAACAACACCTCGCAACCGGACGTGTTAAAGGGGTTGTCAATCCCTTTCGGGGTACGGCGCCTCTAGATAGGCAAAACGGACGTGAGGAATTTATAGTAGATTGATAGATCGAACGCTAAACAAAATAAATAGAAATAAATTGCAGCAAGGTATTTTTGTTTTTTTGTTTAATAGATCTGAATAAAAACGTAAGGGAAAAGTAGATCGCAAAGCCAATATATGAGAAAGAAGACCCGGGGACCGTAGGTTTCACTAGTGGCTTCTCTCGAGAAAAATAGAAAACGGTGGGTAAAAAAATTACTATTGGGCAATTGATAGAACTTCAAATAATCATGACGATATCCAGGCAATGATCATTACATAGGCATCACGTCCAAGATTAGTAGACCGACTCATGCCTGCATCTACTACTATTACTCCACACATTGACCGCTATCCAGCATGCATCTAGTGTACTAAGTTCATGGGAAAACGGAGTAATGCAATAAGAATGATGACATGATGTAGACAAGATCCGTTCATCTATAAGGGGTAGATGTAGATCTCGTCTTTTTATCCTTAGTAGCAACGATACATACGTGTCGGTTACCCTTCTGTCACTAGGATCAAGCACCGTAAGATCAAACCCACTACCAGGCACCTCTTCCCATTGCAAGATAAATAGATCAAGTTGGCCAAACAAAACCCAAATATTGGAGAAGAATACGAGGCTATAAGAGATCATGCATATAAGAGATCAAAGAAACGCAAATAACTTTCATGGATATAAAAAGATATAACTGACCATAAACTCGAAGTTCATCAGATCCCAACAAACACACCGCAAAAGGACTTACATCATATGGATCTCCAAGAGACCATTGTATTGAGAATCAAGAGAGAGAGAGAGAGAGAGAGAGAGAGAGGAAGCCATCTAGCTACTAACTACGGACCCGTAGGTCTACAAAGAACTACTCACGCATCATCGGTGAGGCACCAATGGAAGTGGTGAACCCCTCCATGATGGTGTTTAGATTGGATCTAGTGGTTCTGGACTCTGCGGCGGCTGGATGAATATTTCATCGACTTCCCTAGGGTTTCTGGAATATTGGGGTATTTATAGTGCAAAGAGGCGGTCCGGGGGAGTCCCGAGGTGGGCACAACCCACCAGGGCGCGCCTGGGCCCCCTGGCGCGCCCTGGTGGGTTGTGCCCCCTCGGGGCACCCCCAGGTGCAACCAGGGCCCATTGCCTTCCTTCTGGCCCATAAAAAATCATACAATTAGTTTCGGGGCATTTGGACTCCGTTTGATATTGATTTCCTGCGATGTAAAAAACATGCAGAAAACAACAACTGGCACTTGGCACTATGTCAATAGGCTAGTACCAAAAAATGATATAAAATGATTATAAAACATCCAAGATTGATAATAAAATAGCATGGAACAATAAAAAATTATATATACGTTGGAGACGTATCATTTACCACAGACCTACGGGTCCATAGCTAGTAGCTAGATGGCTTCTTCTCTCTCTTTGATCTTCAATACAAAGTTCTCCTCGATGTTCTTGGAGTTCTATCTGATGTAATACTTTTTTGCGGTGTGTTTGTTGAGATCCGATGTTTAGTGGATTTATGATCAAATTATCTATGAATATTATTTGAGTCTCCTCTGAATTCTTATATGCATGATTTGATACCTTTGTATTTCTCTTCAAACTATCGATTTGTTTTGGCCAACTAGATTGATTTTTCTTGCAATGTGAGAGGGGCTTAGTTTTGGGTTCAATCTTGTGGTGTCCTTGATACGTCTCCAACGTATCTATAATTTTTGATTGTTCCATGCTATTATATTATCCATCTTGGATGTTTTATGGGCTTTACTATGCACTTTTATATTACTTTTGGGACTAACCTATTGACCCAGAGCCCAGTGCCAGTTTATGTTTTTTTCCTTGTTTTAGTGTTTCGCAGAAAAGGAATATCAAACGGAGTCCAAACGGAATGAAACCTTCGGAAAAGTTATTTTTGGAAAGAAAGCAATACGGGAGACTTGGAGTGCATATCAGGGGATCCACGAGGAAGGCACGAGGCAGGGGCGCGCCCACCCCCCTGGGCGCGCCCTCCACCCTCGTGGGCTCCTCGTGGCTCCCCTTACCGACTTCTTTCGCCTATATATTCCCATATACCCTAAAACCTTCGGGGAACAGAATAGATCGGGAGTTCCGCCACCGCAAGCCTCTGTAGCCACCAAAACCCAATCGGGACCCTGTTCCAGCACCCTGCCGGAGGGGGGGAACCCTCACCGGTGGCCATCTTCATCATCCCGGCGCTCTCCATGACGAGGAGGGAGTAGTTCACCCTCGGGGCTGAGGGTATGTACCAGTAGCTATGTGTTTGATCTCTCTCTCTCTCGTGTTCTTGATTTGGCACGATCTTGATGTATCGCGAGCTTTGCTATTATAGTTGGATCTTATGATATTTCTCCCCCTCTACTCTCTTGTAATGGATTGAGTTTTCCCTTTGAGGTTATCTTATCGGATTGAGTCTTTAATGATTTGAGAACACTTGATGTATGTCTTGCGTGGGATAACCGTGGTGACAATGGGTTATTCTATTGATTCACTTGATGTATGTTTTGGTGATCAACTTGCGGGTTCCGCCCATGAACCTATGCATAGGGGTTGGCACACTTTTTCGTCTTGACTCTCCGGTAGAAACTTTGGGCACTCTTTGAGGTTCTATGTGTTGGCTGAATAGATGAATCTGAGATTGTGTGATGCATATCGTATAATCATACCCACGGATACTTGAGGTGACAATGGAGTATCTAGGTGACATTAGGGTTTTGGTTGATGTGTGTCTTAAGGTGTTATTTTACTACGAACTCTAGGGCTGTTTGTGACACTTATAGGAATAGCCCAATGGATTGATCGGAAAGAATAACTTTGAAGAGGTTTCATACCCTACCATAATCTCTTCGTTTGTTCTCCGCTATTAGTGACTTTGGAGTGACTCTTTGTTGCATGTTGAGGGATAGTTATATGATCCAATTATGTTATTATTGTTGAGAGAACTTGCACTAGTGAAAGTATGAACCCTAGGCCTTGTTTCCTAGCATTGCAATACTGTTTACGCTCGCTTTTATCATTAGTTACCTTGCTGTTTTTATATTTTCAGATTACAAAAACCTTTATCTACCATCCATATTGCACTTGTATCACCATCTCTTCGCCGAACTAGTGCACCTATACAATTTACCATTGTATTGGGTGTGTTGGGGACACAAGAGACTCTTTGTTATTTGGTTGCAGGGTTGTTTGAGAGAGACCATCTTCATCCTACGCCTCCCACGGATTGATAAACCTTAGGTCATCCACTTGAGGGAAATTTGCTACTGTCCTACAAACCTCTGCACTTGGAGGCCCAACAACGTCTACAAGAAGAAGGTTGTGTAGTAGACATCAAGCAGTTTCTAGCGCCGTTGCCGGGAAGGTGAGTGCTTGAAGGTATATCTTTAGATCTTGCAATCGAATCTTTTTGTTTCCTTTTTTATCACTAGTTTAGTTTATAAAAGAAAACTACCAAAAAAATGGAATTGAGTTTGTCTCATACGCTTCATCTTTTTAATATCTTTCGTGAGAATGATGGAAAGGAAAATTGTGCTCAAGTGCTAGAAGAAGAATGCATTAGAATGTTTGGCACAAAACATGTGAATGATGAGCATGATTGCAATGTTGTTAGTATGAATTCTTTGAATACGCATGATGCTAATGATATGCAAAGCCACAAGCTTGGGGATGCTATGTTTGATGAAGATGATATTTTTTTGTCCCCCAAGCTTTGATGAGAAAATTTACTATGATGAAAGCATGCCTCCTATCTATAATGATTATTGTGATGACACGTATACTTTAAAGAATAATGATAACCATGAAACTTGTCATCTTGATCTTAATTTTCAATCACATGATAGTTATTTTGTTGAGTTTGCTACCACTATTATTCATGAGAATAAATTTGCTTATGTGGAGAGTAATAAAAATTATATGCTTGTAGATCATGAAAAGAATGCTTTAGGTGCTGGTTATATTGTTGAATTCATTCATGATGCTACTGAAAATTATTATGAGGGAGGAGTCTATGCTTGTAGGAATTGCAATAATATCAAGTTTCCTCTCTATGTGCTTAAAGTTTTGAAGTTATGCTTGTTTTGCCTTCCTATGATAGTTGATTATTGTTCCCATAAGTTGTTTGCTCACAAAATCCCTATGCATAGTAAGTGAGTTAGACTTAAATGTGCTAGTCATATTCTTCATGATTCTCTCTTTATGTTTCAATTCTTATCTTTTATGTGAGCATCATTGTAATTATCATGCCTAGCTAGGGGCGTTAAGCGTTAGCGCTTGTTGGGAGGCAAACCAACTTTATTTTAGTTTCTTGCTTTTTGGTTCTGTTTAGGAATACATAATCTATCTAGCTTCTTTTTAGATGTGGTTTTGTGTTTTAGTTAGTGTTTGTGCCAAGTTTAACCTATAGGATCTTCTTGGATGATAGTTATTTGATCTTGCTGAAAATTCCAGAAACTTTCTGTTCACGAAAATAATTGTTAAAAATCACCAGAACGTGATAAAATATTGATTCCAATTTCTGCTGATCAATAAACAAATTTTCTAGGTCGTCCTATTTTGGCTGAATTTTTGGAGTTCCAGAAGTTTGCGTTAGTTACAGATTACTACAGACTGTTCTGTTTTTGACAGGTTCTGTTTTTCGTGTGTTGTTTGCTTATTTTGATGAATCTATGTCGAATAAAATAGTTTATAAACCATAGAGAAGTTGGAATGCAGTAGCTTTAACACCAATACAAATAAAGAATGAGTTCATTACAGTACCTTTAAGTAGTGTTTTGTTTTCTTTCGCTAACAGAGCTTACGAGTTTTCTGTTGAGTTTCGTGTTGTGAAGTTTTCAAGTTTTGGGTAAAGATTCGATGGACTATGGAATAAGGAGTGGCAATAGCCTAAGCTTGGGGATTACCAAGGCACCCCAAGGTAATATTCAAGGATAACCAAGAGCCTAAGCTTGGGGATGCCCCGGAAGGCATCCCCTCTTTCGTCTTCGTTCATCGATAACTTTACTTGGAGCTATATTTTTATTCACCACATGATATGTGTTTTGCTTGGAGCGTCATTTTATTTTGTTAGTATTTGCTTGCTGTTATTTAGAATAATGTTTTGCATCTTTATTTTCAATAAAAATGTCAAGGATAGCCTTTACCATGCTTATTTTGCAAGTATACATGTTGCTGTTTGAAAACAGAAAGTTTACCGCTGTTGCAAAAATTCCCTAGAAAAGTCAAAATGTGATAAAATGATGAAACCTTTTGCATAATAAGCTCTGATAAATTTACTACAGTGTGAATTTTCTTTCATAATGTTTGGAGTTAGGGAAGTATGATGAATCTTGCATTCTTTACAGACTGTACTGTTTTGGCAGATTGCTGTTATGTTTACATTGTTTGCATATGTTTTCTTGTTTAATGATTCTATTTGAGTATAGGAGTATTAAATATGCAGAGGAATTTAGTATGCAATGTTGAATAATAATTTTAGTGATTTGCTACAGTATAGTATGATAAGGTTTTTGCATTGGTTTATACTAACTTATCTCACGAGTCCTTGTTGAGTTTTGTGTGGATGAAGCTTTTGAGATTTAGGGAGACCGTGATATGAGAGGAATTAAGGAGACACAAAAGCTCAAGCTTGGGGATGCCCAAGGCATCCCAAGATAATATTTCAAGAAGTCTCAAGCGTCTAAGCTTGGGGATGCCCCGGTTGGCATCCCACCTTTCTTCTTCGACGACTATCGGTTAGTATCGGTTGACCCTAAGTTTTTGCTTCTTCACATGATGTTTGCTATCCTTGAAATGTCGTTTTATTTTGTTTTTCTTGCTGTTTGAATAAAGTATCAAGATCTGAAATTATTAAATGGGAGAGAGTCTTCACATAATTGCTTAATTATTCAACTACTCATTGATCTTCACTTATATCTTTCGGGGTAGTCTGTCGTTTGCTCTAGTGCTTCACTTATATCTTTTAGAGCACAATGGTGGTTTTATTTTGAAGAAATATATGAACTCTCATGCTTCACTTATATAATTTTGAGAGTCTTAAACAGCATGGTAATTTGCTTAATCCTAATATGCTAGGTATTCAAGACTAGTAAAAACTTTCTTATGAGTGTGTTGAATACTAAGAGAAGTTTGATGCTTGATGATTGTTTTGAGATATGGAGGTAGTGATATTAAAGTTGTGCTAGTTGAGTAGTTGTGAATTTGAGAAATACTTGTGTTGAAGTTTGCAAGTCCTGTAGCATGCACGCATGGTAAACTTTATGTAACAAATTTGAAACATGAGGTGTTCTTTGATTGTCCTCCTTATGAGTGGCGGTCGGGGACGAGCGATGGTCTTTTCCTACCAATCTATCCCCCTAGGAGCATGCGCGTAGTGCTTGGTTTTTGATGACTTGTAGATTTTTGCAATAAGTATGTGAGTTCTTTATGACTAATGTTGAGTCCATGGATTATACGCACTCTCACCTTTCCATGATTGCTAGCCTCTTCGGTACCGTGCATTGCCCTTTCTCACATTGAGAGTTGGTGCAAACTTCGCCGGTGCATACAAACCCCGTGATATGATACGCTCTTTCACACATAAACCTCCTTATATCTTCCTCAAAACAGCCACCATACCTTCCTATTATGGCATTTCCATAGCCATTCCGAGATATATTGCCATGCAACTTTCCACCGTTCCGTTTATCATGACACGTTCATCATTGTCATATTGCTTTGCATGATCATGTAGTTGACATAGTATTTGTGGCAAAGCCACCATTCATAATTGTTCCATACATGTCACTCTTGGTTCATTGCATATCCCGGTACACCGCCGGAGGCATTCATATAGAGTCATACTTTGTTCTAGTATCGAGTTGTAATCATTGAGTTGTAAATAGATAGAAGTGTGATGATCATAATTTTCTAGAGCATTGTCCCAAGTGAGGAATAAAAGAGAGAGAGAGAGAGAGAGAGAGAGAGAGAGAGAGAGAGAGAGAGAAAGGCCATAAAAAAGAGAAGGCCCAAAAAAATGAGAGAAAAACAGAGAAGGGACAATGTTACTATCCTTTTACCACACTTGTGCTTCAAAGTAGCACCATAATCTTCATGATAGAGAGCCTCTTGTTTTGTCACTTTCATATACTAGTGGCAATTTTTCATTATAGAACTTGGCTTGTATATTCCAACAATGGGCCTCCTCAAGTGCCCTAGGTCTTCTTGAGCAAGCAAGTTGGATGCACTCCCACTTATTTTCTTTTGTTGAGCTTTCATATATTTATAGCTCTAGTGCATCCGTTGCATGGCAATACCTACTCCTTGCATTAACATCAATCGATGGGCATCTCCATAGCCCATTGATTAGCCTCGTTGATGTGAGACTTTCTCCTTTTTTGTCTTCTCCACATAACCCCCGTCATCATATTCTATTCCACCCATAGTGCTATGTCCATGGCTCACGCTCATGTATTGCGTGAAGGTTGAAAAAGTTTGAGATTACTAAAGTATGAAACAATTGCTTGGCTTGTCATCGGGGTTGTGTATGATGAGAGCATTCTTGTGTGACGAAAATGGAGCATGACTAAACTATATGATTTTGTAGGGATGAACTTTCTTTGGCCATGTTATTTTGAGAGGACATAATTGCTTAGTTAGTATGCTTGAAGTATTATTATTTTTATATCAATATGAACTTTTATCTTGAATCTTTCGGATCTAAATATTCATACCACAATTAAGAAGAATTACATTGAAATTATGCCAAGTAGCATTCCACATCAAAAATTCTGTTTTTATCATTTACCTACTCGAGGACGGGCAGGAATTAAGCTTGGGGATGCTGATACGTCTCCAACGTATCTATAATTTTTTATTGTTCCATGCTATTATATTATCCATCTTGGATGTTTTATGGGCTTTACTATGCACTTTTATATTACTTTTGGGACTAACCTATTGACCCAGAGCCCAGTGCCAGTTTCTGTTTTTTCCCTTGTTTCAGTGTTTCGCAGAAAAGGAATATCAAACGGAGTCCAAACGAAATGAAACCTTCGAAAAAGTTATTTTTGGAAAGAAAGCAATACTGGAGACTTGGAGTGCACGTCAGGGGATCAACGAGGAAGGCACGAGGCAGGGGGCGCGCCCACCCCCACTGGGCGCGCCCTCCACCCTCGTGGGCCCCTCGTGGCTCCCCTTACCGACTTCTTTCGCCTATATATTCCCATATACCCTAAAACCTTCGGGGTACAGAATAGATCGGGAGTTCCGCCGCCGCAAGCCTCTGTAGCCACCAAAACCCAATCGGGACCCTGTTCCGGCACCCTGCCGGAGGGGGGGTACCCTCACCGGTGGCCATCTTCATCATCCCGCCGCTCTCCATGACGAGGAGGGAGTAGTTCACCCTCGGGGCTGAGGGTATGTACCAGTAGCTATGTGTTTGATCTCTCTCTCTCTCGTGTTCTTGATTTGGCACGATCTTGATGTATCGCGAGCTTTGCTATTATAGTTGGATCTTATGATATTTCTCCCCCTCTACTCTCTTGTAATGGATTGAGTTTTCCCTTTGAAGTTATCTTATCGGATTGAGTCTTTAATGATTTGAGAACACTTGATGTATGTCTTGCGTGGGATAACCGTGGTGACAATGGGTTATTCTATTGATTCACTTGATGTATGTTTTGGTGATCAACTTGCAGGTTCCGCCCATGAACCTATGCATAGGGGTTGGCACACGTCTTCGTCTTGACTCTCCGGTAGAAACTTTGGGACACTCTTTGAGGTTCTATGTGTTGGCTGAATAGATGAATCTGAGATTGTGTGATGCATATCGTATAATCATACCCACGGATACTTGAGGTGACAATGGAGTATCTAGGTGACATTAGGGTTTTGGTTGATGTGTGTCTTAAGGTGTTATTTTACTACGAACTCTAGGGCTGTTTGTGACACTTATAGGAATAGCCCAATGGATTGATCGGAAAGAATAACTTTGAGGTGGTTTCGTACCCTACCATAATCTCTTCGCTTGTTCTCCGCTATTAGTGACTTTGGAGTGACTCTTTGTTGCATGTTGAGGGATAGTTATATGATCCAATTATGTTATTATTGTTGAGAGAACTTGCACTAGTGAAAGTATGAACCCTAGGCCTTGTTTCCTAGCATTGCAATACTGTTTACGCTCGCTTTTATCATTAGTTACCTTGCTGTTTTTATATTTTCAGATTACAAAAACCTTTATCTACCATCCATATTGCACTTGTATCACCATCTCTTCGCCGAACTAGTGCACCTATACAATTTACCATTGTATTGGGTGTGTTGGGGACACAAGAGACTCTTTGTTATTTGGTTGCAGGGTTGTTTGAGAGAGACCATCTTCATCCTACGCCTCCCACGGATTGATAAACCTTAGGTCATCCACTTGAGGGAAATTTGCTACTGTCCTACAAACCTCTGCACTTGGAGGCCCAACAACGTCTACAAGAAGAAGGTTGCGTAGTAGACATCAGTCCTCACCCAGTGACATAGTAGGGGTAGCGAGGCACGTATTGTATTGTTGCCATCAAGGATAAAAAGATGGGGTTTACGTCATATTGCCTGAGTTTATCCCTCTACATCATGTCATCTTACTTAAAGTGTTACTCCGTTCTTATGAACTTAATACTCTAGATGCATGCTGGATAGCGGTCAATGTGTGTAGTAATAGTAGTAGATGCAGGAAGGAGTCAGTCTACTTATCACGGACGTGATGCCTATATTCATGATCATTGCCTTAGATATTGTCATAACTTTGTGCTTTTCTATCAATTGCTAAACAGTAATTTGTTTACCCACCGTATGCTTTCTTTAAGAGAGAAGCCTCTAGTGAAACCTATGGCCCCCGGGTCTATTTTCCATCATATATTTTCAGATCTAAACCAAAAACCCAAAAATACCTCGCTGAGTTTTATTTGCTTTTATTTTGTTTTACGTTTTAGTAATCTTTTATATCTATCTCTATCATATCTCATCCTTGCAAGTGACCGTGAAGGGATTGACAACCCCTTTATCGCGTTGGGTGCAAGTGTTTGATTGTTTGTGCAGGTGCATAGATTGGAGACTTGCTTGTACCTCCTACTGGATTCATACCTTGGTTCTCAAAGTGAGGGAAATACTTATCTCTACTTTGCTGCATCACCCTTTCCTCTTCAAGGGAAAAACCAATGCAAGCTCAAGAAGTAGCACCAGCTCATGAGCCAACAACTGATTTACTTCGGATTCAGTTACGCAAATTGCTCGACGAATCAGAAGCAACCTCGCCCACTGAGAAACCTGATGAAGGAAATGTTCTGTTTTGCTAGAATCAACAGGCTGATCCCAATATACCTTCATCCTCTGCTGCTGCTGACGAAGAAGATTTTCCAGCCACCTCCGAATCAGAAACTTCTTCCGGCAGTTCTTTGGGTGATGCCTCGGAATGAATCAAGTTCACCTCTTTTTCACTCATGTCATTCGTCACCTTTTTGACACTAGTTGACAAAAAGGAGGAGAATTACATCAAGAGTTTTGATAGATTTGCTCTGTTGAATTTGATCTCCGTGTTTGTTTGCTCTGGTTTATGCGACTTTTGAGCTCTATGCCTTAAAGACTATCTATGCCACTTTATGTGCTCTGATGTAAAACTTCTGATATGTGCTATAATTAATAACCCCGCCTGTTGCACTATATTCTCTCGAAGCATTTATTTTGCAGGTGGAATTATTGTCAGAAGCCATGAATGATTGCACTATATTCTCGATGGGTTATTTATCATCAGTGCGAATCATTACCTCGATTGATTGAAAAATCCTCCACTTACTTTAATGAATTGCAAGGAATTTCATTGTATATCAATTGACCCTGCATACTTCTAGGGGGAGTATATTTCATCATCGAGTCAAGTAACGCAAGTTCACTCTTGTTCGATTTACATTTCACCTATCTATCTTCACTTCGATGATTATCTGTTTTGTCAACAACCGTCCAAAAAGGGGGAGATTGTTGGTGCAACGACAGGCCCTTATGTTTTGGAGTTTGTTGATATAAACAGTATGGGACTTATGTGTTTGCTAGTGCACATTGAGTAATAGGTCCCTGAAGAATCAAGGAGTTTGATGCAAAGAACGAAGATAATCTCTCTGCGTGGCAACGAAGGTTATCACCAAAGAAGAAGCTAACAAGAGTGACCCCTAAAAATTGTTGAAGTACAAGCAATTGGTTCAGTGTCTGTTCAAAGAAAATGACTGCGTTCGAGGAAGAATGAAGATGAAGTGAATACATAGCTTTTGTTTCGTTATTCTTCTTCTTTCTTTGAGTCATAGGACCACCGTACTATTAAGAGGGGTGTAGCGTTCGAAGCTTTTTGATTCTGTGATGCTAAACCCAAATCCTATGAAAGATGTGAGAGAAATCTCTTTGTGCTCCGAGCAAATACTTGCCAGCAAGAGATTGTGATCTTCTTCGCTGCGAGAGATTTGTCTCGGACCGAGGAGTTAGCATTACTTGTTCCTCAAGAAATGTTACCGTTGATCCAAAATCCGACTGTTGCAAATGTGTCGGTTGGCCATTGGCTGGACCTCCTTTCCAAAATGTTAATTTCCCATCTAGGAAGGCTGCGGCTATAAATAGCCACCCCGCGCCGGCTTTGTCCGGTGGCTGCTCTATTTGATTCTGAGAAGATTGTTGAGCAACCCACTCTCTGAGCGATTTGAGTTTAAAATCCACCAAGAGAAAAACCCTAGAGCTGAAGAATTAGATAGTGGTTCAACATCACTGGAATCTAAGTTTACACTACTGCAGGATGCTGCTAACGCGACACTACGATCAGAGACCCTTTGCCGAAACTGTGTGCGATGCCTTAATAGCAGACAGTGATGTAAAAAAACTGTCAAAAAAGATGCAAAACATTTGCGATGAATCATACATCAAACACGGTTCATATTTTAGTTGTGTGTGCGATGAGGGGCATATAGTTGATCTGTACGAACTGTTTGCGATGAGACAGAACAACAGAAACGGGCAGCCAGATCAAGGTGTGTGTGATATACGGTATACAGTTCACTCCGATGAACCGTTTGCGATGATTGAGGTGAACACAAACGATTAGGCGTAACAAGATGTGTGTGATGCCCGGCAAATAGGTCAGTAATCAGAATTGTGTGCAATCATTATAGACAGCCCATACGGTCTTTTTTATGAATTGTGTGCTCGTCAGGGCACACAGTTCAACAAACCAACCTGTGGGCGATAATGTAGAAGATCTCTATTGAATACATATTACTAACCGTCTGCGATGAGATTGACAGGATAAACTTAATTTAGTCCTTCTTCTTCTTCTTCTTCTTGTTGTTGGATGGCCCCGCGACATCGTCTTGGCGAGGACGCTTCTTGACGCTGACCATTGGCTTTTCATCGCCGCCGCCTTCGTCATCGTCGTTGTTGTCGTCCTCCTCCTCCGCCTCGTTCGACCATTCATCCTCATCATCATCGTCGTCCTCTTCTTCATCCTCCGACGGCTCCTCGTCTGTCTGTGGTTGTCGTCTGACGACTCCGAAGGCGGCGTCCCTTCCATGAACCGGATATAATCAAGGTCTGGGCTTGACGCCGGACTCATGGAAGAGGAGCGGGATGATTCCGATGTTGACCTATCATCGGGCGCTAGACTGCTGGTCGAACTGTCATCCTCGTTGTCGCTCGACATGGCTGCAAAGTGTGTGCCAGTGTGTAGTGCGGCCTGTCGGGGACGATGAAGGTGGTGGACACTTAAGTGGGGTATGCACAGAAGAGGAATTGTCAATTGAAGCGGGGTTTTTTTGCGCGCGGGGGGGGGGGGGTTGAATTGAAGCGTGGGTTGACGTATTATCTAACCGCTGGTATAATCAACCGCAATTATTTGTACCCAGTCGCTCCAAATTCCCGGGGTTGCGCAGGACTCCTATTGGCTATTTGGCTAGTTTCCTTTTTCAGGACAAAAACAAGGAACGAGTTTTGGGATTATGCACCGGTACCGGTACGAACGGAGTAGGACAGTTGGCAAGCAATACATTGAGCTCTTCTTATTGATATAGCCAGTAATAACCAACTAGAAAGGAAAATAAAAAAGACAAAGAAAAATATCTGCACTAATCTTCGTGTAACATCAATGGCATAGGACCTAGATGTGCATTATTTAGAGCACATCTAGATGTGCTTTAGCAATACTGTCAAACAAAACCCCTAATCATCATTGCAAACAGCGCATAGAACATGGCTAATGCGACAACCACAACTACACATGCTAGTTCCTTCTTGTCTCTTGCTTTCATCTGTTGCCTGTGATTGATTCTTTTTTGCTTCATCGTACTAATTGTACATTCCAGATCAGCCAGTTTCTTCTTCAGCTTTACGTTATCTTCTGCGAGCTTGGTGATAACACTCTGAGCCCTGCCATGCCATTCTTCATCCAGCCAGTTAACAAAGGCACAAGCCTCATATCCCTGCCAACGTTAAATAGTATTCAGGATGAGCGGTGGCATTAACTGAAGTAAAATGATGAACTTAATTAGCACTAACCTCTAAGGGGCAATTGAGAAACTGCCTGCCAATGTCGAATCCCTCCGTGCATACACGTCGAGCGGGAGTGTGCCCGTGCACACAACTCATCTTTTGGTACTTCTCGGTGGCACAAAACTCGGAGTCGAACTCGTGTTGCGGGAGTCTGGAGTCATGTTCCGGATCCGGTGGCAGATCGCTTTCCTTGGGGGGGTCATTCAGGACGGATTCAGCAAGGAGCTATACTTTGGACATGCTAAAAAAGATCGGGATAGATTGGAACCTGACAGGACAATTCGGATCCGTAGTACACCTGCCTTCTGATGACCTTAGGCAAGTGCTCGGCGGCCACCGCCGTCGTGGTGGCGATACGAGCAGGAGCAGCCGCATCGAAACCATCAGCACCACTCGTCCACATTCCCCCAATGTCAGCGCCATGCGAGGGAATTCCGAGGCTATGTAGGGATTTGGGGGAAATGGGGAAACTGTGGAGATAAGCTAGCGGTCGGGAACTACTTATGGCACTATATGTTGTATACCGCACACTGTTTATACATGTCATTTGTGTTAGGTATTACAACGTCACACACGATTTTCGCACCAAACCGTGTGAGAAGACAACGTAGGTTAGACACGGTTGCCATTACATAACCGTATGTGATCTACTACCCTGTCCATATAATTGAGTTAAAGTGAGATACCGTGTAAATAGCTGCTCTGCGGATATCCGTAAAAAACAGCTGCTCTGCATATAGAGATGGCGGCGGCGGCCTAGGCAGCGGCTACCGGAGAAGAGGTTAATCCTCGGTCGGTGGGCGGTGGCGGCGTCATAGGAGGTCAATCCTCGGTCTGCGGCGGGAGATAGGAGGAGCTCAACCATCGAGGTCGGCGGCAGCGTGATTCGAGCACATCCATCACGGTCGATGGCGGGATAGTGGAGGTCGAACTTCAGGCAGCAGCCACACTAAGCTTTGCTCCTCGACCCTACTGTCTCGGCGTGCCGCCGCATCGCGCTTCTCTGTTTGCTGGGTGGAGGTCATCACACGGCTAATTAATTAAGGTATTATTTTCGTGAGTGGCTTAATTAAGGTATTCAATTCCTAAGGGTAGTGTTGTACTAGTACTCAGCGTGTAAATTGACTGGCCATTAATTTTTGTCATTGCACGTCTGGATAACAACATGGAGCGTCCTCAGTAATTATGAAAATAAAACCTTGTGATTTATGCATGCATCTTTGGGCAGCAGTTAATCCGTGTATTAATGTTGTTGTTTTGTTTTTAATTACCATTCGTGTGTTGTAGATGGAACGATCTCGATGGATGAAGAATCGGAAAACCGCAGATTTTATCAGTGGCGTGACAGAGTTCATGAATTTGGCTGAAAGTACAAAGAGGAGAATTGGTGATGCAGATTACATCATGTGTCCATGTACTGATTGTGCCAATACAGAGTCACATGAAGTTGTAGATGTCTAGATGCTCTTAGTCTCTAGGGGATTCGTGGATGGATATACACGTTGGACCAGACAAGGTGAAGAGGAGGTCATGGATGAAGATACCCAGGGCAGCGAGATGCCAAACCCCGATCAGTGTCACATGGATGTTGAAACTATAACATCAGGGCAGAGGCGTCAAGCTACCAATGGAACACCGGAAAGCCAAAACGCCCACTGGAAAACCAAGACGTCGACGCAGATGACGACGATCTTGATATGCCAGATTTGTTAGCTATGATTGCAGATTTCAAGGGCCCAAAAAAGGATATGATTGGGTACAAGGATCTGCCAACCATTGATGTGGACTTCAAGAAAGAATTGTATCCAGGTTGCAAAAAGAAATATTCCAAGTTGAGTGCCACCCTGGCGCTTCTCAGATTTAAAGCAGCAAACGGTCTATCAAACAAGGGCTTCACAGAGATGTTAGGTCTTTTCAAAGAAATTCTTCCGGAAGATAATGTGCTCCCCAGAAGCACGAATGAAGCGAAGAAAATTGTTTGCCCATTGGAACTTGAAGTACAGAAGATACACGCTTGTGTGAATGATTGTATATTGTACCGTGGTGAGTACAAAGATTTGCGTGCATGTCCCACATGCAAGCATGCACAATACAAGCGAAGGAGAGCAAAGGACGAGTACAAATTGGACGACGAGATCAAGACAGGAATCCCGTTCAAGGTTGTTTGGTACTTGCCTTTAATTCCAAGGTTGAGGCATTTGTTTGCAAACCCTAGAGAGGCAAAGAGGTTGCGGTGGCATCATGATGAGCGAATTGCGGATAGGTTTATGAGGCACCCGAAAGATGGGGCTCAGTGGGAATTAATCGACAACAAGTTTGAAAATTTTGCCAAGGATCCTAGAAGTATAAGGCTCGGGGAGTGTACTGACGGGATGAATCCTTTTGGCGATATGAGCACCAATCACAGCACATGGTCGGTGCTTCTGTGCATATATAACCTAGCTCCTTGGTTGTGTATGAAGAAAAAATACATTAATATGTCAATGATTATCCAAGGCCCGAAGCAACCTGGAAATGACATCGACATTTACTTTCAGCTACTCGTAGAAGAACTGCTGATAGTGTGGATAGATGCACCGGCTGTAAAATGTTATGATGCTTACAAAAAGGAGATTTTCGATCTACATGCGATGCTGGTGCACACCATTCAAGATATGCCGGCATTAGGCAACACATCGGGGCAGAAAACAAAGGGATATGTAGGGTGTGTCACATGCATGGATAGGACAGCTAGCAGAAGACTTCCCAACTTGCACAAAGCCGTGTATTTGCATCATTGTAGGTTCTTACGGAAAACTCACCCATACCGAAAGATGAAAGCTGAATTTGATGGTACCGCAGAGGCAGGTGTGGGCCTAAGGCCCTATGAAGGGAGGTGGTCCACAACATGGCTAAAAAAATTAATGTTGTGCTTGGCAAGAACCACCCTTTGACGGTGAAACAAACACCCAAGGGTCAAGTGTTTAAGAAGAAATAGGTGTTCTGGAAATTACCTTACTGGGAGATTCTATGTGTACGTCACTGCATCGATGTCATGCACGTAGAGAAGAACGTATGTGAAAGCATCCTTGGTACTCTGCTCAAGATTAAAGGTAAAAGAAAGGATGGTGACGGTTCACGGCTCGATATGCTTGCTGATCAATCAAAGCGCAAGAGTGAAGCAAAAGATGATGAAAAATCCATCAAAGCTCGCCAGAGTTACAATTTCAGTACAAAAGAAGCAACACAGTTCTTCACCTATTTGTTGTCAGTTAAGACACCCTCTTCCTACTGCGCAAACATCAGAAGTCTCGTGGATGTGAGCTCAGGTAAAATGAAGTTGGGACACATGAAGTCACATGATTGCCACGTAATGTTGACACAAATCCTCCCGGTGGCCATCAGGAATCTGATGGACAAAGATATAAGAAACACACTCATTGACCTCTGTGATTTCTTCAACCAACTATGGCAGAAAGTTGTAGATCCTGAAGAGTTGGATCATATGCAAGATGATATTGGAAGAATATTGTCCAACCTAGAGATGTTTTTCCCACCGTCATTCTGTGATGTCATGGTCCATCTCACTGTGCACCTTGTCAACGAGATAAAGTATTGTGGTCCTGTGTTTCTTCGCAACATGTATCCCTTCGAGCGGTTCATGGGAATACTGAAGCGCTTTTGTCGGAACTGAAACCATCCAGAGGCAAGCATCCTACAAGGTTATACCGCGGAGGAGGTGGTTGAGTTTTGCACCGAATACATGAAACAAAGACCTATAGGTTTGCCCCTCTCTCGCCATGAGGAAAGGCTGAAAGGTAAGCCGGTCCTTGCTGGCACGGAAATGGCTGCACCCGGAGAATTGGCAGAGAAAGCCCATTTGACGGTACTGCTTAACAGCCTAGTTCTCAATGCTTATGCTGAAGAACACTTGGTGGAGATACGCCAAAGCTTCTTACCAATGGTGCCTTCATCAGATGTGGAGATGAAGGAGCACACTAAGAATTACGCCGAATGGCTGAAGAATTGTTTGGCACAAGGATCCATCGATGACCTTGCTACGTGGTTGGCATAAAAGCCATCACTTACGGTGTTGACGTACCAAGCATATGACATAAATGGATACACGCTCTACACTGAGGAACGTGATCAGAAGACCTCATATCAGAACAGCTGTGTTCGATTAGAATGCATGACTGTAAATGAAGCTGATAAATGGGTATACTATGGAACCATCAAAGAGATTTGGGATCTTGACTATGTGAAAGTTAAGGTGGCATTATTCAGGTGCGCATGGAAACCTCTTGGTCAGGTAAGGATTGATGAGTACAGGAAGACCTGTGTTAACAGGACAACGATGGCATATCACGCGGACCCAGCGATGCTACCCAGATTTTCTTTGTGGATGACCCCTTGCATAAGAACTGCCATTTAGTGATGCATGGGAAGAGAAGGGTACTGGGTGTCAACGATATTGCCGATGAGGACGAGTACGATGAATTTGATGAGTTGTCGGCCAAGGGATCACGCACCCGTGTAACAGAGAAGCGTAAAATCATCATAGAACCCAAGTTCATTCGAGGTCAACGTAATGATCCCAGTTCCCCCATGTACATGGGAATTAAGCCGTAAGACTAGTCTTTATGCCTACCCTGCAACTTAATTCGTTCAATTTATAACTGTCGCGTGTACTGAATTTGTGAGTTATGCCCGGCTTTCTGTTGATGTAAGAACCGTTAATATGTTGACCTTGATATGTTGTTAGCTCAGGCAATGAATATGAACTGTTTTTTGTTATTATTATTATATCACATAGAGGTAGCACACTCAATTGATCTCACTACAGTATGTGTGAACAAAAATATGCAATCTGGTTTGAGAATAGCACACGGTTCGTTGATGAAAGCCGTGTGCCGACCAAACCCCGCCACCCCGCCCACGATCCGAGTCGTGCTTTCTGATTGGCCGGAACCCAAACCCCACGGATCGTACGTCTGCATCGTTGGATGCTCCCAGATCGAATGGCGATCCTCATCCCTTTTGACGGCACATGCAGTTCCGGTTGTAATTTTATTTTTATGCACAAAATGCACGTTAATCTCAAAAAATGACTTAAATATAGCTAACGATACCTGAAATGCGCCAGAAAATCAAACCCGTGGTATAATGGTGATTGCGTATCGTGGAAATTTTTATGAGGCCAAACGATGAAGTCACCGGCCACAGGAATTTGAATTGACACGTCTCCTTTTGGAAACCATGATCCTTCATGTGAGATGCTCCGGTTTGGAAGGAGTGGTCATCAAAACTTGTGCCAAACTTTACCATTTTTTTCCACGGGGTCGTGAGAGCACGCCACGGGCACACACAGATTTTGATGATCTCCGAACTCCATCTGAATTTCCTGTAATTAAAATAACAACTAGGCCTACGCCAGTGGCCGCACCTCGCGACCGAAATGTTTGAAAATTGTCCCCGCTTCTCGAACAAATGGATGAAAACTCACAAAGCGACGCACAAATGATCTGCACACCTTCTTTGCTAGGCTGGTAGTAAGGGGGTATCATAGCTAGTATCATGCATGCCAACTAGGCAATTTTGATGAGCTGTCATAGAATTAAATGAAGAAAGAGAGGGTTAAGTATCATATCATGAAACCGTATCATAATATATGCTATGCTACTATGATACTAGCTACTCTATGATACTATGCATTGGACTAGCCACAGTGGCTGTAACTTCAGCAGTAACATCGAGTCCAACTCAACAAATTTGCTCATGTGGCAATGAGTTAATGAGGAGAGAGGTAGTTTGAGTAACTTAGCTAGTTAGTGTAACATCACATGTCCCAGTGCAATATGAGTCTATAATCTAATAAATGAGGCTTTGCATGTTATCATACTTATGTTACTACCCACTATGAAAGGTAGTAACATAGTCTAGGGATATGTGTATGTTACTAGTGTATGTTACTCTCCATTGTGGCTAGTCTTAGAGAAAGTACAATAGAGTGACATAAGCAGGCTATAAGGAATAGAATAATATATATGTGCTTATTAGTTGGAGGAAAGAGAAGAGGAGAGAGAAGAGAAGCGGGCTCTTGGTTAGTAGAGCCAGCTGCAACACAAGACCCAAGACACTTTGTGAGGATGTAAGGTGGGCCAACTATTGATAAACTAGTACGTATTTAAAACTTATTATTGTACATGCCCGCTAAGAGGTTGACTGTATATGACATGGCAACTTCTTATAGCCGACCGTTGGCTGTATTATTAACCATGCTCTTAGTGAGGTAGCTAGTATATCATAGACTAGCTAGTATCATACTCCCTCCTTTCCGGTTTAGACTAGCCACAATGGTGAGTAACATACACTAGTAACATACACATATCCCTAGACTATGTTACTACCTTTCATAGTGGGTAGTAACATAAGTATGGTAACATGCAAAACCTCATTTATTAGGTTATAGACTCATATTGCCTTGGGACATGTGATGTTACAGTAACTAGCTAAGTTACTCAAACTACCTCTCTCCTCATTAACTCATTGCCACATAAGCAAATTTGTTGAGTTGGACTCGATGTTACTGCTGAAGTACCCCCATTGTGGCTCAATTTAAAAATCTCACAAACCAAGGTAGATGGTGAGTGGTGGAATACTTTTTGTAGTTTGCAAAAACACCCAATTAATGCTTTTGTTTTCCTCAAAAAATTATGTTTTCCAATGTATTAATTGCAATACATGCATGCATAAAGTACACGCATTGGTCAACTTTCTCTTAATACTTGCATGCAATGATTTAATGCACCTTGGAATCTGAATATGTGATGGGGAACAACCAAATTGAGCCTTATAAAATGGAAAAACTAAACTTTTGAGATAAGCCTATAAACCGGAAAGGAGGGAGTATATATGCATGATACTAGTATATGATCGGTAATACCACCGTAATGTGCGCATGCATAGTATCATAAGTTAGTATCTTAGGTTGCCTTATTAATTGCCATGCATGACACAAAGTAGTACAACATTTAATATGATACGGTATCATGATATGATACCACGCCCTCTCTTTCCTCATTAACTGTGTGCCACATCATCCAAAAAGTCTAGTTGGCATGCATGATACCGCTTGATACTCCCATATTACGACCAGCCTTAGGGTGGCCATAGTGGGGTATCATAGCCGGTATCATGCACTCGGGAATAGCAAAAATGATGATGTGGCAAAGAAGCAGTAACATAGGTAGATAACGTAACATATATATATATAATAAATGCTATACTACTTTGTGTCATGCATGGCCATTAATACAATCATCTATGATATATAGTACTCTATGATATTGTATATGCACTATGAAGGTACGTACGTAGTATCATACACTAGTATCATATGCATGATACTATATATAGTATATATATGATACTCCCCACTATATAAGGCTGGCCATAAGTGGTATCATAGCCGACGATGTCATGCACTCGGAAATAGCAAGTATGCTGATGTGGCAAAGAATTAAATATATATAGAGAGGGTTAGAGTAAAATATAGGTAGATACTGTATCATGTTAAATGCGATGCTAATTTGCGTCATGCATGGCAATAAATATGATCTATGATACTATACTCTATGTATTATACTATGCGCTATAATTAATTAAAGGTAGTATCATACACTAGTATCATATATATATGCATGATACTAGTATATGACACTCTCCACTATGAGTAGCCTAAGTATATATAGCCTAACTAAAACACCCACATGTAGTTTGTAGTAGGGTTTTGATACGTCTCCGTCGTATCTATAATTTTTGATTGTTCCATGCCAATATTATAAAACTTTTATATACTGTTGGCAACTTTTTATACTATTTTTGGGACTAACATATTGATCCAGTGCCCAGTGCCAGTTCCTGTTTGTTGCATGTTCTATGTTTCGCAGAAACCCCATATCAAACGGAGTCCAAACGGGATAAAAACAGACGGAGAATTATTTTGCAATATTTATGATTTTGGGAAGTAAAATCAACGCGAGACGGTGCCCGAGGGAGCCACGAGGCAGGGGGCGCGCCCTGGACCCTCGTGGGCACCCCGTAAGGCGGTTGACGCTCTTCTTTTTCCGCAGGAAAGCTAATTTTAGGAGAAAAATCTGGGCGAAAGATTCAACCCAATCAGAGTTACGGATCTCCGGATATAAAAGAAATGGTGAGAGGGCAGCAGGGGGAGCGCAGAAACAGAGAGAGACAGATCCAATCTCGGAGGGGCTCTCGCCCCTCCCACGCCATGGAGACCATGGACCAGAGGGGAAACCCTTCTCCCATCTAGGGAGAAGGTCAAGGAAGAAGAAGAAGAAGGAGGGGGGCTCTCTCCCCCTCGCTTCCGGTGGCGCCGGAACACCGCCGGGGGCCATCATCATCACCGCGATCTTCACCAACACCTCCGCCATCTTCACCAACATCTCCATCACCTTCCCCCCTCTATCTACAGCGGTCCACTCTCCCGCAACCCGCTGTACCCTCTACTTGAACATGGTGCTTTATGCTTCATATTATTATCCAATGATGTGTTGCCATCCTATGATGTCTGAGTAGATTTTCGTTGTCCTATCGGTGGTTGATGAATTGCTATGATTGACTTAATTTGCTTGTGGTTATGTTGCTGTCCTTTGGTGCCCATCATATGAGCGCGCGCGTGGATCACACCATAGGGTTAGTTGTATGTTGATAGAGGGCAAGAGTGACAGAAGCTTCAGCCTAGCATAGAAATTGATGCATACGGGATTGAAGGGGGACCAATATATCTTAATGCTATGGTTGGGTTTTACCTTAATGAACGTTAGTAGTTGCGGACGCTTGCTAATTGTTCCAATCATAAGTGCATAGAATTCCAAGTAAGGGATGACATGCTAGCAGTGGCCTCTCCCACATAAAACTTGCTATCGGTCTAGTAAAGTAGTCAATTGCTTAGGGACAATTTCTCAACTCCTACCACCACTTTTCCACACTCGCTATATTTACTTTATTGTATCTTTATCTAAGCAGCCCCTACTTTTTATTTACGTCCTCTTTATATTCTTGCAAACCTATCCAAAAACACCTACAAAGTACTTCTAGTTTCATACTTGTTCTAGGTAAAGCGAACGTCAAGCGTGCGTAGAGTTGTATCGGTGGTCGATAGAACTTGAGGGAATATTTGTTCTACCTTTAGCTCCTCGTTGGGTTCGACACTCTTACTTATCGAAAGAGGCTACAATTGATCCCCTATACTTGTGGGTTATCAAGACCTTTTTCTGGCGCCGTTGCCGGGGAGCAATAGCGTGGGGTGAATATTCTCGTGTGTGCTTGTTTGCTTTATCACTAAGTATTTTTTTTATTTGCTGTTCTTAGTTGTTCTTTATCTTTAGTTATGGATATGGAACACGAAATACCAAAAAAATAGGTGTACTTGCTACTCATGGAGATGAGGAACCTCCTAAAACCCTCGATGCTCATTATGTGACAGATATTATGTACTACTTTGATAATCCAGAGAAAACCCCATTCAATTTGGTAATGGGAGTAACGTTGGATCAACGTGAATACTTTAGGGATTATCGCTTGACAAAAAGGGAAACTATTATGGGATCAAATTTATATATTGAAGTGGTATGCTTGGCAAGTATGCTTGAGTTATGATTATACTTGTTGCTCTAGGATGAAGGCTCCACACCTTCCCTTTTCATGCAAATTTAATGATAATAAAACCTTAGCTTCTTATGCTAATGGTATATATGATTACTATGATGTGGAACAAATAGAAGAATTTGTTGCTTTTATGGGTGCTTATGAAATTCAATCTATGTTTAAAGAGTTTGAAGATTTTGATGATGTTGTTTATAGACTTGAAATTTAGCTATCCTCAAATACTGCTATGAGAATTATGAATACAATTCCGATATTAATGCACTTATTGAGAAAGTCTCCGTTGTCCAAGAAGAGACTAATATTTTGCAGGAATCTATGGAAGAAGAAGTTGATGAAACCGTGAGCTCATTGGATGAAAAAGATGAGGAGGAGAGCGAAGAACAAAAGGAGGAAGAGCGGATTGATCACCCGTGCCCACCTTCTAATGAGAGTAACTCTTCAACTCATACATTGTTTAATTTCCCTTCGTGCTTACCGAAGGATGATTGCTATGATGATTGTTATGATCCCGTTGATTCTCTTGAAATATCCCTTTTTGATGATGCTTGCTATGCTTGTGGCCAAGATGCCAATATGAATTATGCTTATGGAGATGAAATTGCTATAGTTCCTTATGTTAAACATGAAATTGTTGCTATTGCACCCACGCATGATAGTCCTATTATCTTTTTGAATTCTCCCAACTACACTATATCAGAGAAGTTTGCACTTATTAAGGATTATATTGATGGGTTGCGTTTTACCGTTGCACCTGATGATTTTGATAGATATAATATGCATGTGCTTGCTGCTCCTACTTGCAATTATTATGAGAGGGGAACTACATCTCCACCTCTCTATGTTTCCAATACGACAAAATTGCAAGAAACTGTTTATATTATGCATTGGCCTTTACTATGTGTGCATGAATTGTTCTTATATGACATGTCGATGCATAGGAAGAGAGTTAGACTTCGTCATTGCTTGATATATGTTGCTTTGTGCTCACTACTAAATGCCAATCATTGCTAATTAAAATTGGCTTTGATATACCTTGGGATCCGGGTAGATTCACTACTTGAGCACTACATGCCTAGCTTAATGGCTTTAAAGAAAGCGCTGCCAGGGAGACAACCCGGAAGTTTTAGAGAGTCATTTATTTCTGTTGAGTGCTTTTATATAGTCTAAAAACAAAAAAAATAAAGAGGGGAACCTAAAAACTTTTCAAAAAGGAAAGTGAAAGTGAGAAAGACAAGCATTATTGAAGTGGGAGAGCTCCTTAAACTTTGTTCATGCTCACGAAAACTTTGCGAATCATTATTACAGAAACTTTTCAACAAAAATAATTATCCCCTTGTACAATTCCATTGTATTATAAAAATAGTGTGCCAAGGTTTGCCTTTAGGATGTTTACAATGCTTGTTGGTTTGTACGGTGCAGGACAGAAACTTTGGCTGTAGTGCGCGATTTTTAATTTTTTACTGGAACGTCAAACAGTTCTGATTCTTTTTGAACTGTATTTATATACAAATTTTTTATTTTTCCTAATTTTGGCAGCATTTTTCAAGTAGCAGAAGTATGGTTAGTGTTCATATTATTACAGACTGTTCTGTTTTAGACAGATTCTGTTTTTGATGCATAGTTTGCTTGTTTTGATGAAACTATCGATTCATATCAGTGGATTAAGCCATGAAAAAGTTATACTACAGGAAACAATGCAAAAACAAAATATTAATTGGTTTGCAACAGTACTTAGAGTAGTGATTTGCTTTATTATACTAACGGATCGAGTTTTCTGTTGAAGTTTTGTGTGGATGAAGTGTTCGATGATCGAGAAGGTCTCGATGTGAGAAGAAGGAAGATCGGCAAGAGCTCAAGCTTGGGGATGCCCGAGGCACCCCAAGTAAATATTCAAGGAGACTCAAGCGTCTAAGCTTGGGGATGCCCCGGAAGGCATCCCCTCTTTCTTCAACAAGTATCGGTATGTTTTCGGATTCGTTTCGTTCTTGCGATATGTGCAACCTTGGAGCGTCTTTTGCATTTAGTTTTCTTTTTATTTTATGCACCATGCTGTTATGAGATAGTCCTTGGTTGATTTATAGAATGCCCATTGCACTTCACTTATATTCTTTGAGTATGGCTTTATAGAATGCTTCATGTGCTTCACTTATATCATTTGAAGTTTGGATTGCCTGTTTCTCTTCACATAGAAAACCGCCATTTGTAGAATGCTCTATTGCTTCACTTATATTTTTTAGAGCGTGGGCATATCTTTTGTAGAAAGAATTAAACTCTCTTGCCTCAATTATATCTATTTAGAGAGATGATAGGAACTGGTCATTCACATGGTTAGTCATAAAATCCTACATAAAACTTGTAGATCACTGAATATGATATGTTTGATTCCTTGCAATAGTTTTGCGATATAAAGGTGGTGATATTAGAGTCGTGCTAGTTGAGTAATTGTGAAATTGAGGAATACTTGTGTTGAGGTTTGCAAGTCCCGTAGCATGCACGTATGGTGAACCGTTATGTAACGAAGTCGGAGCATGAGGTGTTCTTTCATTGCTTTCCTTATGAGTGGCAGTCGGGGGCGAGCGATGGTCTTTTCCTACCAATCTATCCCCCTAGGGGCATGCGTAGTAGTACTTTGCTTCGAGGGCTAATAAACTTTTGCAATAAGTATATGAGTTCTTTATGACTAATGTGAGTCCATGGATTATACGCACTCTCACCCTTCCATCATTGCTAGCCTCTTCGGTACCGTGCATTGCCCTTTCTCATCTCGAGAGTTGGTGCAAACTTAGCCAGTGCATCCAAACCCCGTGATACGATACGCTCTATCACACATAAGCCTCATTATATCTTCCTCAAAACAGCCACCATACCTACCTATCATGGCATTTCCATAGCCATTCGGAGATATATTGCCATGCAACTTCCATCATCATCATATACATGACTTGAGCATTTATTGTCATATTGCTTTGCATGATCGTAAGATAGCTAGCATGATGTTTTCATGGCTTGTCCGTTTTTTGATGTCATTGCTACGCTAGATCATTGCACATCCCGGTACACCGCCGGAGGCATTCATATAGAGTCATATATTTGTTCTAGTATCGAGTTGTAATATTGAGTTGTAAGTAAATGAAAGTGTGATGATCATCATTATTAGAGCATTGCCCCAGTGAGGAAAGGATGATGGAGACTATGATTCCCCCACAAGTCGGGATGAGACTCCGGACTTTAAAAATAAATAAAAGAGGCCAAAGAAGCCCAAATAAAAAAAAGAGGCCAAAGAAGCCCACCAAAAAAAGAAAAAAAAAGAAAAAAATGAGAGAAAAAGAGAGAAGGGGCAATGCTACTATCCTTTTACCACACTTGTGCTTCAGAGTAGCACCATGTTCTTCATATAGAGAGTCTCTTGAGTTATCACTTTCATATACTAGTGGGAATTTTCATTATAGAACTTGGCTTGTATATTCCGATGATGGGCTTCCTCAAATGCCCGAGGTCTTCATGAGCAAGCAAGTTGGATGCACACCCACTTAGTTTCAGTTTGAGCTTTCATACGCTTATAGCTCTAGTGCATCCGTTGCATGGCAATCCCTACTCCTCACATTGACATCAATTGATGGGCATCTCCATAGCCTGTTGATTAGCCGCGTCGATGTGAGACTTTCTCCTTTTTTGTCTTCTTCACACAACCTCTATCATCATATGCTATTCCACCTATAGTGCTATATCCATGGCTTGCGCTCATGTCTTGCGTGAGGGTTGAAAAGGCTGAAGCGCGTTAAAAAGTATGAACCAATTGCTTGGCTTGTCATCGGGGTTGTGCATGATTTGAATGCTTTGTGTGGTGAAGATGGAGGATAGCCAGACTATATGATTTTGTAGGGATGAGCTTTCTTTGGCTATGTTATTTTGATAAGACATAACTGCTTGGTTGGTATGCTTGAAGTATTATTGTTTTTATGTCAAATGATAGACTATTGCTTTGAATCACTCGTGTCTTAATATTCATGCCATGATTAGATACATGATCAAGATTATGCTAGGTAGCATTCCACATCAAAAATTATCTTTTTTATCATTTACCTACTCGAGGACAAGCAGGAATTAAGCTTGGGGATGCTGATACGTCTCCGTCGTATCTATAATTTTTGATTGTTCCATGCCAATATTATACAACTTTCATATACTATTGGCAACTTTTTATACTATTTTTGGGACTATCATATTGATCCAGTGCCCAATGCCAGTTCCTATTTGTTGCATGTTCTATGTTCCGCAGAAACCCCATATCAAACGGAGTCCAAACGGGATAAAAACGGACGGAGAATTATTTTGGAATATTTATGATTTTTGGGAAGTAAAATCAACGCGAGACGGTGCCCGAGGGGCCACGAGGCAGGGGGGCGCGCCCCAGGGGGCAGGCGCGCCCTGGACCCTCGTGGGCACCCCGTAAGGCGGTTGATGCTCTTCTTTTTCCGCAAGAAAGCTAATTTTATGAGAAAAATCTGGGCGAAAGATTCAACCCAATCGAAGTTACGGATCTCCGGATATAAAAGAAACGGTGAAAGGGCAGCAGGGGGAGCGCAGAAACAGAGAGAGACAGATCCAATCTCGGAGGGGCTCTCGCCCCTCCCACGCCATGGAGACCATGGACCAGAGGGGAAACCCTTCTCCCATCTAGGGAGAAGGTCAAAGAAGAAGAAGAAGGAGGGGGGCTCTCTCCCCCTCGCTTCTGGTGGCGCCGGAACACCGCCGGGGGCCATCATCATCACCGCGATCTTCACCAACACCTCCGCCATCTTCACCAACATCTCCATCACCTTCCCCCCTCTATCTACAGCGGTCAACTCTCCCACAACCCGTTGTACCCTCTACTTGAACATGGTGCTTTATGCTTCATATTATTATCCAATGATGTGTTGCCATCCTATGTCTGAGTAGATTTTCGTTGTCCTATCGGTGGTTGATGAATTGCTATGATTGATTTAATTTGCTTGTGGTTATGTTGCTGTCCTTTGGTGCCCATCATATGAGCGTGCGCATGGATCACACCATAGGGTTAGTTGTATGTTGATAGGACTATGTATTGGAGGGCAAGAGTGACAGAAGCTTCAGCCTAGCATAGAAATTGATGCATACGGGATTGAAGGGGGACCAATATATCTTAATGCTATGGTTGGGTTTTACCTTAATGAACGTTAGTAGTTGCGGACGCTTGCTAATAGTTCCAATCATAAGTGCATAGAATTCCAAGTAAGGGATGATATGCTAGCAGTGGCCTCTCCCACATAAAACTTGCTATCAGTCTAGTAAAGTAGTCAATTGCTTAGGGACAATTTCGCAACTCCTACCACCACTTTTCCACACTCGCTATATTTACTTTATTGTGTCTTTATCTAAGCAGCCCCTACTTTTTATTTACGTCCTCTTTATATTCTTGCAAACCTATCAAAAACACCTACTAAGTACTTCTAGTTTCATACTTGTTCTAGGTAAAGCGAACGTCAAGCGTGCGTAGAGTTGTATCGGTGGTCGATAGAACTTGAGGGAATATTTGTTCAACCTTTAGCTCCTCGTTGGGTTTGACACTCTTACTTATCGAAAGAGGCTACAACTGATCCCCTATACTTGTGGGTTATCAGGTTTTTGACTTTAATTAATTATATATGCACTAAAATGCAATGCAAGGTAAGTGCAAAGAATGACTTAAACATAGCAGACGGCCTGAAATGGGCCGAAACGATGTAGCTAGTAACTAACGATTTGTAGTCCGAAGTGTCATATCTCCTTTTGGAAACTATGATCCTTCTTGTGAGATGTTCCGGTATGGAAGGTGCGAGCACCAAAACTTGTGCCAAACTTTACCAATTTTTTTCCATGCGATCGTGAGAGCACGCGACAGTGACACAATGATTTTCGTTATTTTCCGGACTCTATATGCATTTCCTGAAATTAAAATACCAACAAGGCCTACGCCTCTGGCCGCACCCTGCGGCCGAACTGTTTGAAGTTTTTTCCCGTTTCTCGCACAATGAATGAAAACTCGCAAAGCGACACACCAATGATCTTGCTAACACGCAGGTGTAGTTGCGACTATATATATATATATACATACATACATACAAACGAGATCTCTTTTTTGCATATTCATAGTTTGAGATTGCTAGCGAGGCCTGCCGCCTGGTAAAATGTACCAGAAAATCAAACCATAGGGTACAATCGTGATTTCTTACCATGGAAAAAAATTGGAGGCGAAAAGATGGACTCATGTTTTCATTCAAACAAAAATATGATGTTAGGTAATGTAAATGTTTTCCAACAGCACACGATTCACTCACGAAAGTCGTGTGTCCACTAAACCGTGGCCGATGCCCCCCACCCCTCTGCCACGCGCGTGATCTAAGTCATGCGTTCTCATTGGCCAGAACCCAAACCCCATGGATCGTATGTTTGCACCGTTGGATTCTCCTTGATCGAACGGTGAACCTAATTGAGGGAGTCCTGGATTAGGGGGTCCTCGGACAGCCGGACTATATACTTTGGCCGGACTGTTGGACTATGAAGATACAAGATTGAAGACTTCGTCCCGTGTCCGGATGGGACTCTCCTTGGTGTGGAAGGCAAGCTTGGCAATTCGGATATGTAGATCTCCTCCCTTGTAACCGACTCTGTGTAACCCTAGCCCCCTCCGGTGTTTATATAAACCGGAGGGTTTAGTCCGTAGGACAACAACAATCATAATCATAGGCTAGCTTCTAGGGTTTAGCCTCTACGATCTCGTGGTAGATCAACTCTTGTAATACTCATACCATCAAGATCAATCAAGCAGGAAGTAGGGTATTACCTCCATCGAGAGGGCCCGAACTTGGGTAAACATTGTGTCCCCCGCCTCCTGTTACCATCCGCCTTAGACGAACAGTTCGGGACCCCCTACCCGAGATCCGCCGGTTTTGACACCGACATTGGTGCTTTCATTGAGAGTTCCACTGTGCCGTCACCATAAGGCTTGATGGCTCGTCTTGTTGTCAAGGACAACATCACCTCTGGGGGAGCCCTGGCTGTAGGCCAAACTCTCCGACTAGGCGACTTCGTCATGACCGCCCATTCGGTCGTTGCGCCGGCGATGACTTCTCGGGTCATCAAAAACAGCCTCCAAGTCGGCTCGGGGATGCGCCGAGCAGATGGATCCAATGGAGCTCTCTTTCTTGAACGACCTCTTGGATCGCATCGCCGCCCTGGGAGTCGCTACGGACTATGATCGGATTCGGCTTAAACCCGACCAAAGGGAGATTAACTCTCCGCCGGTCACCCATCAGATAGCAGCGATGGAGGAGCAACGCAACGATTCTTCCTCTATCTTGAGGACAAACTATGTCCGGATTCCCGAGCTCTCCGAGCCGGATACCCATCTACGGGAGGACGTGGCCCAAGCTTTGAACTTAGAATCAGACAGCGGGCCAGACCTATTGGGCAACATCCCGGAGCCTGAACTGCCAAGCTCGGAAACTCCTCCGCCCCTGGGTCTCAGGTCGGGTCAGGGTTCGGACCTAAATCTACCCACCCACCCAAATATAAGTGATCTTTCCCACATTAGACAAGAGCCCCAAGACAGTACATCACTATAGGGCCAGATTTCTCCTTGTAATGAGCAAGGTCAAGGACTGCCGCGAGGAAGACGCACTTTCATTCTTTTGCAAAAATTGCACGGACAAGGGAATCCTCAACGCCATAAGTCGCCGTGACATAGCACACTTCGCTGACTTGGCGGCCATAGTACAGAAGTACTGTGCGATGGAAAGCGCCTGGAAAACCCAAACAAAATTTTGGGATCCTCCGGCTCTCACTAAACCCCCCGTCCGAACTAAAAGGGTGTACTCTCGTAAGTCACCCGATCCAATTACAAAGAAACAAAAGCCCACTACGGGGCGTGGAACCGTATTGGAGGGATGGCTCAATGGGCCATGCAAAATTCACAGTACAACGGATACCATACCAACGCATAGCCTTAGAGCATGTTGGATACTCCGGCAAGTGGCCAAGAGCGGCGAGGATATCCTCATCAACAATACAACAAAGCACCATCCGTGGAAAATAACAATACAGTATTAACAGTCTTCGAGACCTTCGCCTCAAATAATAGGCGCTAGCGAGCACTCGCAGCCTTACCGAAGTCTGCCACGTGGTAGCAATAAATCCATGGAGCGATACGGCTATAACCTTCAATGCCAGTGACGAACCTAAATTCCGAACAGCCCGAGCACCAGCCGCCTTGGTCCTTAGTCCAATTGTGGACGGTTTCCGGCTTACTAAAGTGCTCATGGACGGTGGCAGCGGATTAAACCTCATCTACGAGGAGACTCTTCGAAAAATGGAAATAGACAAGAGCCGCATTGAGCAAAGCAACACGACCTTCAGAGGAACCATCCCTAGTCGGGAGGCACGATGTGCGGGAAAAATCACACTAGATGTGGTATTCGGCACGCCGGAAAGTTATAGGTCCAAAGAAATCACATTCCAAGTGGCCCCGTTCAGTAGCAGATACCACGCCCTTTTAGGGCGGGAGGCATTCACGATCTTCCAAGCTATACCCCATTACGGGTACATGAAGCTCAAAATGCCCGGGCCCAATGAAATCATCACTCTAGCTAGTGATCCGGACATAGCACTCCGCGCCAAAAATAAAACCGCTGCACTAGCCCTCGAGGCGTTATCCGAAGCCCTTGCGGCCGAAGAACTGACTGCGCTGCGCTCCACAGTGGACAGGGACGACGTGATACTCGACAAAAGACCCAAGTCCACCTCTTTTAAATCAGCGGACGAAATAGTCAAATTCCAAGTCTACCCAATGGACCCTACAAAAACAGCATCCATCGGGGCACAGTTAAACCCCACAGTAGACGCCGCACTACGGGAGTTCTTGCGCGAGAATTGGGACATCTTCGCCTGGCATCCTTCAGACATGCCAGGAATCCCACGCAGGCTGGCCGAGCATAGCCTTAACATTCTAAAGGGGTTCAAGCCGGTCAAGCAGACTCTTCGGCGTTTCTCTGAGCCTAAGCGACAAGCCATGGGAGAAGAGCTAGCCAAGTTACTCGAGGCCGGATTCATTAGAGAAATAAAACATCCGGACTAGCTAGCAAACCTGGTGATGGTACCAAAGAAGGACAAATCCTGGCGCCTATGTGTCGATTTCAAGGACCTTAACAAGGCCTGCCCCAAGGATCCCTTCCCCCTCCCCCGCATCAATCAAATTATCGACGCTACCGCAGGACACGACTCATTGTGTTTCCTCGACGCATACTCCGAATACCATCAAATTAAGATGGCGGAGTCCGATCAAGCCGCAACGGCATTTATCACTCCATACGGCCCCTTCTGTTTTAACACCATGCCTTCGGGCTCAAAAACGCCGGTGCAACCTATCAACGCATGATTCAGACATGCCTGGAAACACAAATTGGCAAAACAGTGGAGGCATACGTAGACGACGTGGTCATTAAAACTAGACACGTCGAGTCCTTAATAGACGACTTGAGGCTCATGTTCGACAATCTCCGAACATATGACATCAAGCTCAATCCGGAAAAATGCGTTTTCGGCGTGCCCGCCGGAAAGCTCTTGGGCTTCATCGTCTCCAGTAGAGGAATTGAAGCAAATCCGGCTAAAATCCGAGCTCTGTCACAGTTGGCTATCCCAACAGACCTCAAGCAAATCCAGAAATTAACTGGATGCGTGGCTGCCTTAAGCCGCTTTATCTCCCGATTAGGAGAAAAGCACTACCCCTTTATCGCCTTCTTCGATGCATCGAACACTTCGAGTGGACGGATGCGGCCACGGCCGGATTGGAAGAAATAAAAGCCGTTTTGGCCACCAACCCAATCTTGGCCGCGCCAAATGTCGGTGAACCAATGCTGTTATATATAGCGGCAACACACCAAGTTGTAAGCGCAGTGCTCGTCGTCGAACGAGAGACGGACGGACATAAGTTCCCGCTTCAAAAGCCGGTATACTATGTATCCACTGTCCTTACTCCATGCAAATCACGGTACCCACATTATCAAAAGATAGCATACGCAGTCTTCATGGCATCCCGAAAATTATGACACTACTTTCAAGAGTGTTCAATTACGGTGGCCTCTGAAGTACCACTCAACGACATAATAAATAACCGCGATGCCACGGGCCGGATTGCTAAATGGGCTATTGAGCTCCTCCCGTTCGACATAACATACAAACCACGGCGAGCCATTAAGTCACAAGTACTGGCTGATTTCGTCGCCGAATGGACAGAAGCCGAACTCCCTAAAGAATACAGCGCGTGCTCCAATTGGATCATGCACTTTGACGGCTCTAAGATGCTGGCTGGTCTAGGGGCAGGCGTCGTCCTGACATCCCCCACCAGAGATACAGTCCAATACGTACTCCAAATATTATACACAGACTCCAACAATGCAGCAGAATATGAGGCCCTGTTGCATGGTCTCCGGATGGCAGTCTCCATGGGCATTCAACGCCTAGAGGTGCGTGGGGATTCGAACCTTGCAATATCTCAAATAAATGGAGACTTTGACGCCAAGGACCCAAAAATGGTGGCTTACCGCAACGCCGTCCTCAAAATGGCAGCTCGGTTCGAGGAGCTTGAATTCCACCATGTGGTCCGGGAAAACAATCAAGCGGCGGATATCCTCGCCCGCATCGGCGCTAAGCGCGACCCTGTCCCACCAAATATCTTCTTGGAAAGGCTGTTTAAGCCATCCGTGGTATGGGAAGGAGAGACCGGCAACAACAATCCGGACCTGGCCACAACACCAGATACTGAACACTCTGACGTAATCGGAGGCTCTGCCACCGAAATAACGCCTTCGGCCCACGTGATTATGGCTGTCATCGCCCCGTGGACAGAACCCTTCTTGGCCTACCTAATTAGGCAAGAACTCCCTGAGGACCCAAACGAGGCACGTTGCATTGTGCGGCGGTCTAAAGCCTACAAGGTCCACGAGGGAGATCTTTATAAGAAAAGCGCTACCGGAGTACTTCAAAGGTGCATCTCCGAAGAGGAAGGACGACAACTTTTGGCAAAAATTCATGCTGGACTTGGCGGCCACCACGCCGCAGCTCGAGCCCTTGTAAGCAAGGCCTTCCATACAGGTTTTTATTGGCCGACGGCCCGAGCAGACGCACATGACCTCGTTCAACGTTGCGTCGGTTGCCAGCTCTTTGCAAACCAAAGCCATATGCCACCTACCGCTCTCCAAACAATCCCCATTACTTGGCCCTTTGCGGTCTGGGGGCTTGATATGGTCGGACCCCTTAAAGGGGGAAGCCATAAGAAAAAATACCTATTGGTCATGGTGGATAAATTTACCAAATGGATAGAAGCCAAACCAGTTAAAACGGTCGAGTCCGGACCAGTGATAGACTTCATATCCGGGGTTGTACACTGTTACGGCATCCCCGACAACATCATCACCGATAACGGCTCCAACTTTACAGCCGACGAGGTAAAAACTTGGTGCGGCAACATGGGCATTAAGCTCGATTATGCCTCGTCTATCACCCCAAACAAACAGTCAAGTAGAGCGGCAAATGGTCTCATTATGAGCGGCATTAAACCCAGATTAGTGCGATCCTTGAAGGAATCAGATACGCACTGGGTCAAGGAGCTCGACTTCGTACTATGGGGGCTGCGGACCACGCCGAATCGCACTGCCGGATACACACCGTTCTTTATGGTGTACAGCGCAGAGGCGGTACTGCCCTGCAACATAATTCATGACTCACCTCGAGTGCGCATGTACGAAGAGAAAGAAGCCGAGCTTGATCGGCAGGACATTTTGGATGCCCTGGAGGAGGAGCGTGACGTGGCAAAAGCCCGCTCCGCATTCTATCAGCAACAGGCTCGAAGGTATCAAAGCAGAGAAGTACGGGCCAAAACTTATAACGTTGGCGAACTCGTTCTACGCCTACCGGAGAAGAAAAAGAACAAGCTCAAGCCCAAATGGGAAGGTCCCTTCGTTATTGACAAAGTTCTGACCGGTGGAGCGTACCATCTGCGGGATGCATCGGACAATCGACTCGAGCCAAACCCATGGAACACAGCCAGACTCCGAAGGTTTTACGCCTAGTGTCGGACTATGTGTTCGTCTCCTTACCTCCGTCAATTTTTATATATCTGTTATCTGTCTTTTCTTTCTTTCTTTCTTCCCTTTTTCTTCACAGCCTTAAAAGGTTAAAATGTGTCTTGACTACACAATCTTGACGCGCTAGGCATGCTCATTATACCTGGGGGCTTCTTATACAGAAGCTTAATTATGTTCCGGGCTTTATGCCCCCGCACATGTGTTACTTTTCCACATGTACCTTTTCTTCGCCATTATATGCATCGATATGACTTAAGTTTTGGCCAAGATGGGTTGCCTGGCTCTTGTGTTTATGCCCTACGTTCCCGTTAATTCGGCTAGGGCATAAGGGGAGCACCTCTGCGATGTTACTGTCGGGTCAGCCAGATGTGTACCTCAGACTGGGTGAAGCCGAAAGCTAGCATTCTTAAGGGAATATTCGGTCGGTGAACAAAAGATGACTTTTATTTATTGTAATACATGCCCCCAGATGTTTATATCCTGCGTCTCTTTTCGCAGTTCGGGCATGCACATTAATGCATGCGTACCCAGGGAAAGGAACCCTTGACTGAACTATTCTCCCTGGAAGATGTTTCTTACTATCCATGTAATATAACATAGCTAGTTGGGTACTTGTCTGTTCAAGCACTTATGACCCCTACGCCTGGTTTCCACGCGTACCCTGGTTTTTATATAACTAAGCGGGTATTCGGATACACTCCGGACTGTCGGGTCCAGAGGTAGAAGCGAAAAGGTCCGCCATGACAAATGATTTACAATCCGGCTAGGGACAATATATGTCACTTGAAGTACACAGTCACTTAGACTGACTAAATTCTTCTTCTATACCATCCAACAGGCTGTCTAGCCTACAATCCTGTTGGGAATACTTTGCGGCTAATTTCACCTGGTCATACACGAAACTGACGGGGATCTCTTTCCCATCAGACCCCACAGGTCCGACCTCGGCCATGTGGTTCGGGTCAGCCTTGGTATATCGCGTCTTCACCATGGCCCAGGCTTCCCTTGCACCTTGTCGGCAGGCTGATATCTTCCATAACCGGAAGCGCCGCCGCGCTCCCTTGAGCATCTCTACAAGCTCCCCCATGCCTCCTGGCAGGGAGGCGGATGGCCACAAGGCTTGGACAATGCCCTGCATCACCAGTCGTACTTGTTCGTGCAGTTGTGAGAGCTCTGGCAGAAGATCACCCGCATACCCGGGCATCTCCTCCGCGAGACGACCTGTCAGCATACCTACAGATATAACTCTATTAGCCGGTTTCTTCGCCGAACTCTATAAAATTTCGTTCAAGCACTTACTAAAAATGCCGCGTCGAAGCCTCTTATTCTCCTTTACGGAGTCAGCTAGCTGGGCTCGAACATCTTTCAGTTCAACGCCCAGCCGGGTATTGGCATCTCGGAGATCGTTTTTCTCCTGCCTAACCTGCGTAAGCATGCACTCGCCAGCCTTTAGCTGTCGTTGAGCATGTTTCTCATCCCCTCGTACGACCTCCGGATTCACTCCGGGGTCATCTGCAGAATCTATTGTTAGATTTGCATGCATGTCAAATACTAACTAGTACATGTCATTCTTTTCGATAGAAACAAGTGTTACCAGATGGGGCCTTCTCGGACTCCTTCATTGCGGCAACTGCAGCCCGTAGCTGGGCTTTGCACTCCTCCAGCTCTCGAGACAACTGGGTATTCTTCTCCGTAAGAACCTACGAAAACAACGATCCTTAAATCAGTTGTGCCAACTGTTTCAAGTCTCAGGGGCTACTGATATACATAATTATTAGATTTTCTTACCCGTATATCCTTTACATATTGGTCCGTGGCTCTGGCTAGACCATTTTGAGCAGCTCGGATGTACGCGTCTCCTGAGTTGAAGGCATCGAACGCCTCTTGGGAGAAACAAGCGTCGCGGAGTACGGCCCGGCGACGCCTGTGATTCATGGCACTCTCCACTTCGGAATTCGTAGCGGACAGCCTATCCGCATCCTCTGTAGGAGGAACATCCGGTGTTGGCCCCACGTTAGTGTCTGCCTCTAAGTCTGGCTCTGGAGCCCGGCTGGTGGAGGCGTGGCCGGCAGGCTCTCCGGATATGGTCCGGCGAGCGTTTTCCTGCTAGGAAACACATACGTTATTATATTTTAAAAGACGACAACCACGGAGCAGGGTTCTTTTTCATACCTCTGCGACGGCGTCTCAGTCCTGACCGCCTTCCTTTTAAGCCTACCCAGTTTCGGTGCCCCTTGTTGGTGAGTCACTGCGGGTTCGGCATGGCGTACCGAGGACCTTCCCTGTAAGACACCATATGTGTGCGATAGGTGAAGTGCAAAAAAAGGGATCCTTCTCGGAAGTTGGGACTCCGGTTTTACTTACATGCGATGCAGGGAGTAGCCCAGGATAATCGGCTATGACGGCCACCAAGGCACCGTCGCAGCTTAATTGATAAAATGTCATGTCGATGAACTCCACAAATGTGCCCGGATCTTCTTCGAGTCCGGGGTCGAGGGCCCGGTCAGGGTCCTCTGGTTGTGGAGGCGGGCTGTGGACCTCCCTCACAGCTTTTCGCAGTTCCTGCTATGAAATAGCAAGGTGAATACTTATGACGAAGAATGCGGGAAGGTTCGGAGTAAAAAGTAGCAGCTCACCCAGTATGGGGGGTTGTACATGGAGAATCCATCCCGTGGCTTAATGCGGATGAACTCCTCTTCCTCTCCTTTATATAAATCAGACAGTATTTTTGCTAGAGCAGCGACGGAGTCCGGTCCCTTACGACCGTAGCGGGTGGCATCGTCTTCTCCATTGAAGTGCCACATGGGTTGTCCCCGATATTGAAGTGGCTGCACCCCCCGCATTATAAATATTAACATAACCTCAATTATTGTCAATCCTGATTTGGCCAGCGTTTTTATCCGGCCCATCAGGTAAAGGACTTCTCCGTTATCTTCCTCCTGGGTGCTCCGAGGGCGCCAGCTGCGGCGTTTCTTCAAAGGGGCGTTGTCGAACTCAGGAAGGCCCATCTGAATAGGGTCCGGAAGGGGGACATCCTCCATATAAAACCACTCCGAAGGCCAGTCTTCGGATGTCTTCTTCGGAGTACCAGACAGGTATCCGGTCCCGGCGATGCGCCATATCTCGGCTCCGCCCACTTGATATATTGACCCCTCCTGTGTACGGGGTACGAGCAGAATAGCCTCTTCCATAGCTCGAAATGAGCTTCATAGCCCAAAAACAGCTCGCAAAGGGCAACGTAGCCAGCGATGTGTAATATGGAGGCGAGAGTAAAGTTATGCAGCTGGAGGCCATAGAACTCCAGGAGCCCGCGGAGGAACGGATGGATGGGAAATCCAAGCCCCCTTAGTAAGTAAGGGACAAGGCAAACCCTCTCCCCCATGGATGGGTTGGGAAGGCTCTCTGCTTGCTCCCTGCCGTTGTAAGTGGCTAGTCCGGCTCAAACGGGGACCATATACGCTGGAGGGAGAAACCCCTGGGTCTGTAACTCTACTAATTGGCTGTGGGGGACGGAACACTTCCTCCAATTGCTTGGCTTAGGGCTACGGGAGCGAGAGGAGGAGCTGCGATGGCCGGCCATGATGGGATGGACTTTTCCGGGCACGATCCGATGGATACTCGCTGTGGGAGGATGGTGTGATCTGGATCTGAGGATCCCCATGTCTTTAAATAGACGATTTACTTACATGGTTAGGGTGGCAAGTGTAAAAATGCCCCGACTTCTCGCATTCGCTCGACACGTGGAGGATAGCCATTATTAGGCGCAGAAGCCGAGGAGTGTAACATTCATGGGAAGCCGGACACTACTCAACAGGTACTCAGAATTTGGAGAAGAACCCGCCTTGCAATGCCGAAGACAATCCGCGCGCCGGACTCATCGTCATTGAAGCCTGGTTCAGGGGCTGCTGAGGGAGTCCTGGATTAGGGGGTCCTCGGACAGCCGGACTATATACTTTGGCCGGACTGTTGGACTATGAAGATACAAGATTGAAGACTTCGTCCCGTGTCCGGATGGGGCTCTCCTTGGCGTGGAAGGCAAGCTTGGCAATTCGGATATGTAGATCTCCTCCCTTGTAACCGACTCTGTGTAACCCTAGCCCCCTCCGGTGTCTATATAAACCGGAGGGTTTAGTCCGTAGGACAACAACAATCATAATCATAGGCTAGCTTCTAGGGTTTAGCCTCTACGATCTCGTGGTAGATCAACTCTTGTAATACTCATATCATCAAGATCAATCAAGCAGGTAGTAGGGTATTACCTCCATCGAGAGGGCCCGAACCTGGGTAAACATTGTGTCCCCCGCCTCCTGTTACCATCCGCCTTAGACGCACAGTTCGGTACCCCCTACCCGAGATCCGCCGGTTTTGACACCGACACTCATCCCTTTCGACAGCACATGTAAATGTTTTCAAATAGCCCCTCCCAAAAAAATGTTTTCAAATAGCACACGGTTCAGACACAAAAGCCGTGTACCTACCAAACGATGGCCGATGCCCCCCTTTCCTGCACGCGCGATCTGAGTCATACGTTCTGATTGGCCAGAACTCAAACCCCACGGATCGTACGTCTGCACCGTTGGATGCTCCCAGATCGAACGGCAATCCTCATCCCTTTCGACAGGAAATGCAGTCCAGCTAGGGATTGATTTATATGCCAAAATGCACGATAAATGCCAAAAAATGTCTTACTTATAGCACACGAGACCTGAAATGCACCAGCAAATCAAACCCATGGTATAATTGTGATTGCTTTACGTGGGAAAAAATTAGAGGCGAAACGATGAACTCACGTCTTCATTTCAAAATTAGTACGTCTTCATTTCAAATGAAATTATTCTGTTTGTGCACACGACGCTTAGAGACAACCGTTTGCATAGGCCTTTTCGCGCGCGCGGTGACCCAGGATATTTTTCACCCTTTTCACCTAGGCCGCCAACACTTGGAGTCCCCAACACCCCCACACCGTCTGCCCGCGTTTCACTCAACTAGTCCACCCAATCTCCATCGCCAGCTCCCCCTTCCCCCAGATCCACAGCAGAACCCTCTCCGGCGCCGCCGTGCTCACCCCGGCCGTGTGCCCGCTCTTCGGCATCAAGCATACCTCCACTGCCGTTCCCAACACGCGGCGGCCCGCACCTCGCCGTCTTCATTTGCTCGCCAGCCACCCTCCAGCATATCGATGCAGTAACCCTCGCCTCTCCTGTGGTCTGGCCGGGTTTGCATTAAGAAGCCTGTTAGTTACTACTCTCCATCGCAGTGAGGCATATTTCCTCGCAATCCCTCTTCCAATTTCGTTCCGTATGTTCCCAAATTGGCTATAAAAGAACGGAGAGTATATATATGTTCATTATCTACCTTCCTTACTACATATAAGATGTATTTGTTCCAATAAGTTACTGCCTATTTACAGATCGCGGGCGCCCGAGTCACACAAACTTAACAAATTAGCCGTACATTTTCTAAATTATTTCATGGCATGTTTAGAAAGCTTGATACCAAGTTGTTAGTTTTATGATTATCCTCCTTTCCTGAGTTTCGCATGTGTTCTCTGTAGATGCCGAGTAGCAGCGACCGCACTCATGCTTCAGGCGATGTATCTTCATCTGATTCGGACAACCCTAGGTCTTCAGCTGATTGTGAGGGATCAAGTAATCTTGAATGGGATAGAGCTACAACAATTACCCTTCCGGTCAGGACATGGAGGAACGCTCCAAGGAAGCCCACACACCAGCCTAAAGGTGTATATGAAGTAACCGAGATTGATTTAAAGTCTTGGGCTCCAACTAAACCAGATAAAGCACGCACGAGGTTCAGGAGTGTGTGTGGATTTGTTGGCAGGGCAAGACTCAACATTAATCTGCCGGGGTTTCGGAAGGCTAACACAGAAACACGGCGAAGGATAGTCCGGGAGATCATGGATCACTTCAATGTTCCAGAGCAGTGGAGAATGCAGGTGGAACACGCTGCACTGAAGAAGGCTAGGGATGCTTGGAGAAACTGAAAGCACGTGCTGTACAAGAAGTACTTGAGTGAAGGCAAGGACCCAATCCCCGCATACCCCCAAATTACAAAGGCAAACTGTGCAGAATTCAAAAGGGTCAGGGCAACTAAAGAGTTTGCTGAGAAGAGTTTCAAGCAATCGGAACTTCAGAAGAAGAACATGCACCCCCACCGTATGGGTGTGGCAGGATACTACGGCATGAAACTGATATGGGAACATGAGGACAAAGAAGCAGTAGCGGTGGGTGGGAATCTGGACTTTAGTGAAATCAGGGGCGAACGCGCCATAGACTACTTGTGGGCACGTGCAAAGAGGCGTGATGACGGAACTTATTACTTTGAAAACTCAAGTGACGCCGAACTGTATCAAGTGATGTTAGAGGCTTCCAAGATCCCTGGAAGGTTCTACAGGAACTCGGGGCCATGTGACATTCTGTCCATTGCTTTGGAAACAAAAGAGCCCCCTAGCCGTGCAAGGGGTATAGGTGTTAATGTCCCGCACAAGAGGGCTTTCACACTCAGCAAAGAAGAGATGCTCAGCATGAAAAAAGCGAGGAGTGAAATGAAGCAGAATGCATTGTATGAAAGGTTGAGGAAGGAGATTTATCCGGCTGTTCAAAAGGATGTTGAGGAGTCAATGATGATGCAGAAGACTCTAACACTGACAGATAGCCAACAGATGGGAGGGGAGGCGGGCATGTAGGATGGTGCTTATTGCGCGACAACACTGCACAAGAGTAGTTGTGCATCAGCTGACCTCAACGACACTGAGACTACAGCTGCTCGTGATGATGCTATATCTGATCTATCTGGAATGAAAGACAGACTGAAGGGTGTGCTTCCCCATTATGAAGGTACATTAAAATGTGCAACAGCCTGGGTTTGCCCACCCTTCTTGGAAGATGGCCTCTTCTTAGACAACGTGCCATTGAAGTTGGGCTGTGTGAAGTGCTACGTGACTGAAGTAAAGCCCGGATTCAATGAATTTGCCCTGAAGAATGTCCTAGGAGACTTCGGTGAGCAAAGGACCTTGGGAGAAACACTGTTACATCACATCCAGTGGCCACGAAAGGAAATAGAGTTCATCGATGAGATCCCTAAAGCCCCGCCAAGAGCAACCACCACTACTAGGGAAAACGTTATACACAGAACTTTAGCAGTAGCGCTTGTTAAAAAAGCCCACTACTGCTAGACAGCAGTAGAGAGTGCAAAATAAGCGCGCTGCAAATGCATATATATCAGTAGCGCGTCTCATCGGAAACTCGCTACTACTAAAATTCCAACCACTAAGCCGATGGGCTACATAGTAGTAGCGATCTTTAAAAAACAGCACTACTGCTAATATTCTTATAGCAGCGCGTTTATGTGTAAAGCGTTACTGCTAACGAAAATAAAATAAAATGAAAAGCAAATCGAAAAGTAAATGAAAATGAAAGAAATAGAAAAAGGAGAAAGGAAAAATATAAAATGTAAAGAAAAATAAACGAAAAAGGGAAAAAAGGATGAAGGAATAGCAGTAGCGCGTTTGCTAAAACGCGCTATAGCTAACTTAGCTATAGCGTGTTTTCCCTAACGTGCTACCGTTATTTTTGACTTAACGCAAAAACGGTTTCCCCCGACCACCACTTCTCCCCCAAATCCCTCGCCCCGCCACTTCGCCGCCGTCTCCCCCACTTCGCCGTCGCCCCCACTTCACCGCCATCTCCTGCCGGCGTCGACGCCGCGCTCATCCTCACCGCCGCCGCCCGAGGCCGCCCAGCCTCACCGCCGTCGCCGCCTCTCGGGCCGCCCTTGACCTCACCATCGCCACCCTCGACCTCACTGCCGCCGCCCTCGACCTCCACGCCCCCGAGCCCGCCCAGGACCGCTGCCTCCCGATCCTGAGCCCGCCCTCGCCACCCTACCTCCGTCGCCGAGCACCTCCCCGCCACCGTCTCTCCCCTCTCTATTTTCCCCCACCCCTCCCCCACCCCCTCTCTCTCTGCTTTTTCTTCCTCTGCCATGTTAATTAGTAGTAGTAGTAGATGTTAATTAGTACTAGGGTTCATACATAATGATTTTTAGTAGTAGTAGTAGATGTTAATTAGTAGTAGTGATGGTACTAGTTAACTAGGGCAGTATGGTTAATAGTAGATGGTTTTTAGTTAGGGTAATAATAGATGTTAAGTAGTAGATAATGTAGATGTTAATTAGTTCAGTAGGGTTTAGTTTTTTAATTGAGTTTGTTTAACTAGATGTTAATTAGGGCAGTAGGGTTTAGTTTAGAGTAAAGTTTAGTTCAGTAGTTAACTAAATATAATCTATATTTGGTTTTTGAATTGAGTTTGAGAGAGCATGAGATTTGTGTAGATTTTCTTGAAGTGTCAAACGCTAGGACATGCAAATTTGAAGTGGTCAGGATATATGCAAATTCCTCAATTGTGTTTGCCCATGTTTCGATTGTGCCCAAGTGGCCTTTTGTTGTTTCCAGGGAATGAAGCTGAGTGGCCTACATTTTGCCGGAATGTTGATTCATTTCCGTTCCGGCAAATTTTAGGTTCTCGATTTGTCCACTTTTTAGCAAAGGTCATGCCGAAATTTTCCGTGAATTTTGGCATGACTTGTGCTACAAACTAGGACATATTGAGTGCCCGGGATTTGCCGCACCGAGAAGGAGTCAACGTTCCTGCAAAACATAGGCCTTTTTTATGTCATTATTCATTTTATTAGGTCTAGAATTAATTGACTAGATTTAATCGTAGGAAACACGGCTAGCAACAATGAAGGACAGGGTTCTGGTTATTGCGACGACGTCTACCTGGCGGCAGACGAATTTTTGAGCCTTGCCAACGATCAACCGATGTTGTTGCTGGCCCACCGGTCGCATCGGGGACTGGGACTGACAAACAGACCGGTGCTGAGACTGAGACCGGCGCTGAGACTCAGACCAGCATCAAGACCGGCGCTGAGACCGAGGCCCGCGCTGCCTCGGGGAGCGGAGCCGGTGTAGAACCGAAAGCAAAGAGGCAACGACTTTCGAACAAACTCAGGACTACTAGACTGGTGGTCACGGAGGTGGACAATGGCAATTTTGAGCCAACCGCGCATGAGGAAGCGCGCGCGTGCTACGGCAATCAAATAGGCTGCATCGTACGGACAACCGCCACCATCAACGATGAGAAACTACAGAAGATAGATAATATGAGGCCCTCCCTCCTAAAGAAGCTGCACCAGATATTCTTGTTCCCGGGCCAAAATGAAAAGGATTATAAAGATCCAGATAAGGACCCGGCAATGAAGAAGATAAACAAACACGCCATGTCCCAAGTTAGCGACGCGTTGGCCGCCTGGAAAACAAGGGTGAAAGCAAGGATCATCGACAAAAAGGAACCCTACTCCGAGATTGTAAAGGATAATCCGACAATCACAGCAGAGCACTTTGAAATATTCAAGGCGGCTTGCGAGGCCGAAGATGCCAAAAAAAGTCGAAGTACATGAAGGGGCTTCAACAGAGGAACATTGGGTGCCACCACCTCGGAAGTCGTGGTTACGGCGGGAAGAGGTCCATATGGGCCAAGGAGGACGCGGAAGCCGCGAGTCTGGGCATCCCAGACCCCTTGGCGGAGTTCACCGTCCCGCAGGAGCGTGACGTCCTCAGGGCCCGGCACCGTTGGGACCCAGTGAAGAAGGTTTTCGAGACAAACGCGGTCACGACGGAGTTCATGAGACTGCTGGTAATTTTAGTTTCTGATCAATTCGACTACACGTTAGTCATATTTGTAAACAATCCTTGTGCCTTTTGCAGAGAGAGCAGCACAGGATTGCGGCCGAAAGCGACTCGCCGTCTGAGGCGTTGGCGAGGCCCAAGTGGGACACTCCATTCAACTGGGCGTTGAACATATTGAAACGACTCCCGGTGGAGACTCGACCGTCGTATGGGCGCGTGCATGGTGTCGGAGACGACGCCACGTGGAAGAAGTACTACCATGAGACCACGGAGGAGAGAAAGGAAAGACGGAGGTTAACTGAAGAAAACACTGACAAGAAGGTTGAGATTGCGGTTGAGAAGAAATCATCTCAGACAGTCGCAACAGCGGTACCTGCCGCAAAACAGGTGGTTGTAGATATGTCTACTTCCTTGGTTCCGGCCGTTTTCAATTGGACCAGGCAAAATCCAGAAAAAATGCAACGGACTTTCCCCTTGCTGACTTCTTGGGGAGCAGCTCGACTAGCGTTGCACCAGCACCTGCAGCTGCACCTGCTCCCGTACCTGCTCCCGCACCGGACGTGCTCGGCGGTGCTTCATCTTTGGCTGAGCTCGATGCCCTCACGGTATCTGTCACACCGGCCCCCTTCAATAAATGTATAATCTCCCGTTTTCGTTGCCTTTCGGATGCCTCACGTCGCAGACTTTTCTTTGCAGGCCGACGAAACCCCGTGCACCATATTGTACACCATCGGCGGCCAGAAGGTGGACGTGGGGAAGGCGACGATAATGAAGCCGAAGGAACCATTGTTCCACAGCGGGCCGATCCCCTCGAACGTCTTCAAGGATTTCGTGGCCAGTGTCAAACCGGGCCACGAGAATTTGCCTCCTCTGGTACTAGTGGGGGATGACGACGAGACCCCGCGGCGGCTTGGTGATTGTTGCAATGGGTGGGTCTTGTTGTGGCCAAATAGTCTGCTTCGTCTGGAGGCGGCCGGGAGCACACCCACGAGCACGCAGCCTCATCAAGGTATGAACATCATGTTGGGGATCGTAGCAGAATTTTAAAATTTCCTACGCATCACCAAGATCCATCTATGGAGTATACTAGCAACGAGGGGAAAGAAGTGCATCTACATACCCTTGTAGATCGCGAGCGAAAGCGTTCTAATGAACGGGGTTGATGGAGTCGTACTCGCCGTGATCCAAATCACCGATGACCGAGTGCCGAATGGACGGCACCTCCGCGTTCAACACACGTACGGAGCAGCGACGTCTCCTCCTTCTTGATCCAGCAAGGGGGAAGGAGAGGTTGATGGAGATCCAGTAGCACGACGGCGTGGTGGTGGATGTAGCGGGATCTCGGCAGGGCTTCGCCAAGCTTCTGCGAGAGGGAGAGGTGTTGCAGGGGGAGAGGGAGGCGCCAGGGGCTGTGGTGTTGCTGCCCTCCCTCCCCCCCACTATATATAGGCCCCCTGGAGGGGGGGAGCCGGCCCTGGAACCCATCTACAAGGGGGGGCGGCGGCCAAGGGGGAAGGGGGTGGCTTCCCCCCCCCCCCCCCCCAAGCCAAGTGGGGCGCCCCCCACCCCTAGGGTTTCCAACCCTAGGCGCAGGGGGAGGCCCAAGAGGGGGCGCCCCAGCCCACTAAGGGCTGGTTCCCTTCCCACTTCAGCCCATGGGGCCCTCCGGGATAGGTGGCCCCACCCGGTGGACCCCCGGGACCCTTCCGGTGGTCCCGGTACAATACCGATAACCCCCGAAACTTTCCCGGTGGCCGAAACTGGACTTCCTATATATAATTCTTCACCTCCGGACCATTCCGGAACTCCTCGTGACGTCCGGGATCTCATTCGGGACTCCGAACAACTTTTGGGTTTCCGCATACTCATATCTCTACAACCCTAGCGTCACCGAACCTTAAGTGTGTAGACCCTACGGGTTCGGGAGACATGCAGACATGACCGAGACGCCTCTCCGGTCAATAACCAACAGTGGGATCTGGATACCCATGTTGGCTCCCACATGTTCCACGATGATCTCATCGGATGAACCACGATGTCGAGGATTCAATCAATCCCGTATACAATTCCCTTTGTCAATCGGTATGTTACTTGCCCGAGATTCGATCGTCGGTATCCCAATACCTTGTTCAATCTCGTTACCGGCAAGTCTCTTTACTCGTACCGCAATGCATGATCCCGTGACTAACTCCTTAGTCACATTGAGCTCATTATGATGATGCACTACCGAGTGGGCCCAGAGATACCTCTCCGTCATACGGAGTGACAAATCCCAGTCTCGGTCCATGTCAACCCAACAGACACTTTCAGAGATACCCGTAGTGTACCTTTATAGTCACCCAGTTACGTTGTGACGTTTGGCACACCCAAAGCACTCCTACGGCATCCGGGAGTTACACGATCTCATGGTCTAAGGAAAAGATACTTGACATTGGAAAAGCTCTAGCAAACGAACTACACCATCTTTTATGTTATGCTTAGGATTGGGTCTTGTCCATCACATCATTCTCCTAATGATGGATCCCGTTATCAATGACATCCAATGTCCATAGTCAGGAAACAATGACTATCTGTTGATCAACGAGCTAGTCAACTAGAGGCTTACTAGGGACACGCTGTGGTCTATATATTCACACATGTATTACGATTTCCGGATAACACAATTATAGCATGAACAATAGACAATTATCATGAACAAAGAAATATAATAATAACCATTTATTATTGCCTCTAGGGCATATTTCCAATAGTCTCCCACTTGCGCTAGAGTCAATAATCTAGTTACATTGTGATGAATCGAACACCCATAGCGTCCTGGTGTTGATCATGTTGTGCTCTAGGGAGAGGTTTAGTCAACGGATCTGCTACATTCTGGTCCGTATGTACTTTACAAATATCTATGTCTCCATTTTGAACACTTTCACGAATGGAGTTGAAGCGACGCTTGATATGCCTGGTCTTCTTGTGAAATCTGGGCTCCTTCGCAAGGGCAATAGCTCCAGTGTTGTCACAGAAGAGAGTCATCGGGCCCGACGCATTGGGAATCACCCCTAGGTCGGTAATGAACTCCTTCATCCAGATTGCTTCTTGCGCTGCCTCTGAGGCTGCCATGTACTCCGCTTCACATGTAGATCCCGCCACGACGCTCTGCTTGCAACTGCACCAGCTTACTGCCCCTCCATTCAAAATATACACGTATCCGGTTTGTGACTTTGAGTCATCCAGATCTGTGTCGAAGCTAGCGTCGACGTAACCCTTTACGACGAGCTCTTCGTCACCTCCATAAACAAGAAACATATCCTTAGTCCTCTTCAGGTACTTCAGGATATTCTTGACCGCTGTCCAGTGTTCCATGCCGGGACTACTTTGGTACCTTCCTACCAAACTCACGGCAAGGTTTACATCAGGTCTGGTACACAGCATGGCATACATAATAGACCCTATGGCCGAGGCATAGGGGATGACACTCATCTTTTCTCTATCTTCTGCCGTGGTCGGGCATTGAGCCGTGCTCAATTGCACACCTTGTAATACAGGCAAGAACCCCTTCTTGGACTGATCCATTGTTGAACTTCTTCAATATCTTGTCAAGGTACGTACTCTGTGAAAGACCAATGAGGCGTCTTGATCTATCTCTATATCATTTCCCATCAATAATATGTCATCCACATATAATAAGAGAAATGCTACAGAGCTCCCACTCACTTTCTTGTAAACACGGGCTTCTCCATAAGTCTGTGTAAACCCAAACGCTTTGATCATCTCATCAAAGCGAATGTTCCAACTCCGAGATGCTTGCACACTTTGTTAGCATTCTTAGGATCGACAAAACCTTCCGGCTGCATCATATACAATTCTTCCTTAAGGAAGCCGTTAAGGAATGCCGTTTTGACGTCCATTTGCCATATCTCATAATCATAGAATGCGGCAATTGCTAACATGATTCGGACGGACTTCAGCTTCGCTACGGGTGAGAAAGTCTCATCGTAGTCAACCCCTTGAACTTGTCGATAACCCTTAGCGACAAGTCGAGCCTTTTAGATGGTCACATTACCATCCGCGTCTGTCTTCTTCTTAAAGATCCATTTATTTTCTATGGCTCGCCGATCATCGGGCAAGTCAGTCAAAGTCCATAGTTCGTTTTCATACATGGATCCTATCTCGGATTTCATGGCTTCTAGCCATTTGTCGGAATCCGGGCCCGCCATCGCTTCTTCATAGTTCGAAGGTTCACCGTTGTCTAACAACATGATTTCCAGGACAGGGTTGCCGTACCACTCTGGTGCGGAACGTGTCCTTGTGGACCTACGAAGTTCAGCAGTAACTTGATCTGAAGCTTCATGATCATCATCATTAACTTCCTCCCCAGTCGGTGTAGGCACCACAGGAACATCTTCCCGCGCCGCGCTACTTTCCGGTTCGGAAGGGGTGACTATCACCTCATCAAGTTCCACTTTCCTCCCACTCAATTCTTTCGAGAGAAACTCTTTCTCCAGAAAGGACCCGTTCTTGGCAACAAAGATCTTGCCTTCGGATCTGAGGTAGAAGGTATACCCAATGGTTTCCTTAGGGTATCCTATGAAGACGCATTTCTCCGACTTGGGTTCGAGCTTTTCAGGTTGAAGTTTCTTGACATAAGCATCGCATCCCCAAACTTTTAGAAACGACAGCTTAGGTTTCTTCCCAAACCATAATTCATACGGTGTCGTCTCAATGGATTTCGACGGAGCCCTATTTAAAGTGAATGCGGCAGTCTCTAAAGCATAGCCCCAAAATAAGAGCGGTAGATCGGTAAGAGACATCATAGATCGCACCATATCCAATAGAGTGCGATTACGACGTTCGGACACACCATTTCGCTGAGGTGTTCCAGGCGGCGTGAGTTGTGAAACTATTCCACATTTCCTTAAGTGTGTACCAAATTCGTGACTTAAATATTCTCCACCACGATCTGATCGTAAGAACTTTATTTTCCTGTCACATTGATTCTCAACCTCACTCTGAAATTCCTTGAACTTTTCAAAGGTTTCAGACTTGTGTTTCATTAGGTAGACATACCCATATCTACTTAAGTCATCAGTGAGAGTGAGAACATAACGATATCCTCCGCGAGCCTCAACACTCATTGGACCGCACACATCGGTATGTATGATTTCCAATAAATTGGTTGCTCGCTCCATTGTTCCGGAGAACGGAGTCTTGGTCATCTTACCCATGAGGCATGGTTCGCACGTGTCAAATGATTCGTAATCAAGAGACTCCAAAAGTCCATCTGCATGGAGCTTCTTCATGCGCTTGACACCAATGTGACCAAGCGGCAGTGCCACAAGTATGTGGGACTATCGTTATCAACTTTACATCTTTTGGTATTCACACTATGAATATGTGTAACATCACGTTCGAGATTCATCAAGAATAAACCATTGACCAGCGGGGCATGACCATAAAACATATCTCTCATATAAATAGAACAACCATTATTCTCGGATTTAAATGAGTAGCCATCTCGAATTAAACGAGATCCAGATACAATGTTCATGCTCAAAGCTGGCACTAAATAACAATTATTGAGGTTTAAAACTAATCCCGTAGGTAAATGCAGAGGTAGCGTGCCGACGGCGATCACATCGACCTTGGAACCATTCCCGACGCGCATCGTCACCTCGTCCTTTGCCAGTCTCCGCTTATTCCGCAGTTCCTGTTTTGAGTTACAAATATGAGCAACCGCACCGGTATCAAATACCCAGGAGCTACTACGAGTACTGGTAAGGTACACATCAATTACATGTATATCACATATACCTTTGGTGTTGCCGGCCTTCTTGTCCACTAAGTATTTGGGGCAGTTCCGCTTCCAGTGACCACTTCCCTTGCAATAAAAGCACTCAGTCTCAGGCTTGGGTCCATTCTTCGACTTCTTCCCGGCAACTGGCTTACCGGGCGCGGCAACTCCCTTGCCGTCCTTCTTGAAGTTCTTCTTACCCTTGCCCTTCTTGAACTTATGGGTTTTATTCACCATCAACACTTGATGCTCCTTTCTGATCTCCACCTCCGCTGATTTCAGCATTGAATATACCTCAGGAATGGTCTTTTCCATCCCCTGCATATTGAAGTTCATCACAAAGCTCTTGTAGCTCGGTGGAAGTGACTGAAGGATTCTGTCAATGACCGCGTCATCCGGGAGATTAACTCCCAGCTGAGACAAGTGGTTGTGTAACCCAGACATTCTGAGTATGTGCTCACTAACAGAACTATTTTCCTCCATTTTATAGCTAAAGAACTTGTCGGAGACTTCATATCTCTCGACCCGGGCATGAGCTTGGAAAACCATTTTCAGCTCTTCGAACATCTCATATGCTCCATGTTTCTCAAAACGCTTTTGGAGACCCGATTCTAAGCTGTAAAGCATGCCGCACTGAACAAGGGAGTAATCATCAGCACGTGATTGCCAAGCGTTCATAACGTCTTGGTTCTCTGGGATTGGTGCTTCACCTAGCGGTGCTTCTAGGACATAATCTTTCTTGGCAGCTATGAGGATGATCCTCAGGTTCCGGACCTAGTCCGTATAGTTGCTGCCATCATCTTTCAGCTTGGTTTTCTCTAGGAACGCGTTGAAGTTGAGGACAACGTGGGCCATTTGATCTACAAGACATATTGTCAAGATTTTAGACTAAGTTCATGATAATTAAGTTCATATAATCAAATTATTCAATGAACTCCCACTCAGATAGACATCCCTCTAGTCATCTAAGTGAAACATGATCCGAGTTAACTAGGCCGTGTCCGATCATCACGTGAGATGGACTAGTCATGATCGGTGAACATCTCCATGTTGATCGTATCTTCTATACGACTCATGCTCGACCTTTCGGTCCTCCGTGTTCCGAGGCCATGTCTGTACATGCTAGGCTCGTCAAGTCAACCTAAGTGTATTGCGTGTGTTCCGAGGCCATGTCTGTACATGCTAGGCTCGTCAACACCCGTTGTATGCGAACGTTAGAATCTATCACACCCGATCATCACGTGGTGCTTCGAAACAACGAACCTTCGCAATGGTGCACAGTTAGGGGGAACACTTTCTTGAAATTATTATAAGGGATCATCTTACTTACTACCGTCGTTCTAAGCAAATAAGATGCAAAACATGATAAACATCACATGCAATCAAATAGTGACATGATATGGCCAATATCATTTTGCTCCTTTGATCTCCATCTTCGGGGCACCATGATCATCTTCGTCACCGGCATGACACCATGATCTCCATCATCATGATCTCCATCGTTGTGTCTTCATGAAGTTGTCACGCCAACGATTACTTCTACTTCTATGGCTAACGCGTTTAGCAACAAAGTAAAGTAATTTACATGGCGTTATTCAATGACACGCAGGTCATACAAAAAATAAAGACAACTCCTATGGCTCCTGCCGGTTGTCATACTCATCGACATGCAAGTCGTGATTCCTATTACAAGAATATGATCAATCTCATACATCACATATATCATTCATCACATCTTCTGGCCATATCACATCACATAGCACATGCTGCAAAAACAAGTTAGACGTCCTCTAATTGTTGTTGCAAGTTTTTTACGTGGCTTGTATAGGTTTCTAGCAAGAACGTTTCTTACCTACGTAAAACCACAACGTGATATGCCAATTTCTATTTACCCTTCATAAGGACCCTTTTCATCGAATCCGTTCCGACTAAAGTGGGAGAGACAGACACCCGCTAGCCACCTTATGACCCTAGTGCATGTCAGTCGGTGGAACCTGTCTCACGTAAGCGTACGTGTAAGGTCGGTCCGGGCCGCTTCATCCCACAATACCGCTGAAACAAGATAAGACTAGTAGCGGCAAGAAGAATTGGCAACATCTACGCCCACAACTGCTTTGTGTTCTACTCGTGCATAGTAACTACGCATAGGCCTGGCTCATGATGCCATTGTTGGGGATCGTAGCAGAATTTTAAAATTTCCTACGCATCACCAAGATCCATCTATGGAGTATACTAGCAACGAGGGGAAAGGAGTGCATCTACATACCCTTGTAGATCGCGAGCGGAAGCGTTCTAATGAACGGGGTTGATGGAGTCGTACTCGCCGTGATCCAAATCACCGATGACCGAGTGCCGAACGGACGGCACCTCCGCGTTCAACACACGTACGGAGCAGCGACGTCTACTCCTTGATCCAGCAAGGGGGAAGGAGAGGTTGATGGAGATCCAGCAGCACGACGGCGTGGTGGTGGATGTAGCGGGATCTCGGCAGGGCTTCGCCAAGCTTCTGCGAGAGGGAGAGGTGTTGCAGGGGGAGAGGGAGGCGCCAGGGGCTGTGGTGTTGCTGCCCTCCCTCCCCCCAACTATATATAGGCCCCCTGGAGGGGGGGGGCGCCGGCCCTGGAACCCATCTACAAGGGGGGCGGCGGCCAAGGGGGAAGGGGGGTGGCTTCCCCCCAAGCCAAGTGGGCGCCCCCCACCCCTAGGGTTTCCAACCATAGGCGCAGGGGAAGGCCCAAGGGGGGCGCCCCAGCCCACTAAGGCCTGGTTCCCTTCCCACTTCAGCCCATGGGGCCCTCCGGGATAGGTGGCCCCACCCGATGGACCCCCGGGACCCTTCCGGTGGTCCCGGTACAATACCGATAACCCCCGAAACTTTCCCGGTGGCCGAAACTGGACTTCCTATATATAATTCTTCACCTCCGGACCATTCCGGAACTCCTCGTGACGTCCGGGATCTCATCCAGGACTCCGAACAACTTTCGGGTTTCCGCATACTCATATCTCTACAACCCTAGCGTCACCGAACCTTAAGTGTGTAGACCCTACGGGTTCGGGAGACATGCAGACATGACCGAGACGCCTCTCCGGTCAATAACCAACAGCGGGATCTGGATACCCATGTTGGCTCCCACATGTTCCACGATGATCTCATCGGATGAACCACGATGTCGAGGATTCAATCAATCCCGTATACAATTCCCTTTGTCAATCGGTATGTTACTTGCCCGAGATTCGATCGTCGGTATCCCAATACCTTGTTCAATCTCGTTACCGGCAAGTCTCTTTACTCGTACCGCAATGCATGATCCCGTGACTAACTCCTTAGTCACATTGAGCTCATTATGATGATGCACTACCGAGTGGGCCCAGAGATACCTCTCCGTCATACGGAGTGACAAATCCCAGTCTCGATCCGTGTCAACCCAACAGACACTTTCAGAGATACCCGTAGTGTACCTTTATAGTCACCCAGTTACGTTGTGACGTTTGGCACACCCAAAGCATTCCTACGGCATCCGGGAGTTACACGATCTCATGGTCTAAGGAAAGGATACTTGACATTGGAAAAGCTCTAGCAAACGAACTACACGATCTTTTATGCTATGCTTAGGATTGGGTCTTGTCCATCACATCATTCTCCTAATGATGTGATCCCGTTGTCAATGACATCCAATGTCCATAGTCAGGAAACCATGACTATCTGTTGATCAACGAGCTAGTCAACTAGAGGCTTACTAGGGACACGTTGTGGTCTATATATTCACACATGTATTACGATTTCCGGATAACACAATTATAGCATGAACAATAGACAATTATCATGAACAAAGAAATATAATAATAACCATTTATTATTGCCTCTAGGGAATATTTCCAACACATCAACACCGCACCTACCCAATTAGCGTCGGGTGTCGGGTTGCGTGATAGCGGACGGGGTAAGGAAGAGGCTCCATTAGTCGCTGATGACATCGCCATGGATGAGGATGAGGATGGCGATGGCACTCAACAGTATGTCTATACTGGCGCCTACTTAGGGTTTGAGCGTCATGAGTCGGTGCCTGAATTGCCGTCTCCGGAGGCTGAACATATTATGGACGACCTTCCGGTAGTAAAGAAGTCTAGGAAGAGATCGAGGAAAGGCAAAAAAGCTGATTCTATGATCCAGCCGCCTTAGCAGCCTCGGGTTCAAGACCGTATAGATATCCCCGGTGCGGATAAATGGCATATCCCCGGTCAACCAATCCTTCCTGCAGCAGTGCTAGGGGCCAGATTCGGCGATCTAAGGAGACTTCATGACGATGTGCTGCGGATAGAGAAAGGCCTCATCGCCTCGAAAGATCCAGGATACCCACTCTACGTGGTTAACGTTCCGCGGCAATTGTCGTACGTCGACTTCTTCCCCGCGGATAAGTTCTTCCTTCGATTTGATTACATATTCGACATGTTTCACGTGAAGAAGCTGGATTTTACGTTTGTCCGCCTTTATGCCTTGCACATGAACTACATCATCGGGGTTGAGAAGATACCTCATATCTGTGTCGCTGACCCGTACTTCATGCACGAGGGCTTCTTGGGAGTCTGCGCAAAGCACCGTGAATACGCGAGGGAATACATCGTCAATTTCATGCTCGCCAATAAGGACAAGGAGGCGATTCTCGTGCCTTACCATCCCCTGTAAGTCATCCACGCGGATATCCTTCCTTCGATTTCAATCATTCATTTGCACGGTGGAGGCTAATTAATTTGAGGTGTACTTATTTTGCGCAGCGGCGGGCGCACCGTCCTCATCATCCTCTACCCCCGATACTCCCACGCTCTTTACTTGGACTCGTCGAAGAACATTAACAAAAAGGATTACACCCACATCAAGGATGTTCTCGACAGTGCTATGTTTTACTACGACGCACGGGGTGGAGAGGTCAAGGACAAGAAGAGAAGGGGCGGCAGGCCCGCCTTTGGCCATAAGACCGACTTCTGCTGCATCCAACAACCGAGTGATTCTCTTAATGATGGATTCTATGTCCTACACCACATGCTGGAGTACAGAAGGGATCACCAGAACCTTCGCATGTCACCTACATCCGACGATGCCCATATTCTGCAATGGGCAAAGAACGTAGGAGATATCGAGGATCATTGACTTCGAGCTGAGTTCTATCACATCCAGCGCGAACTTGCCCAAATCATCATGAAGGAGGTCGTCGGAAAAACAGGGATGTTCTACGAAGAAGGACAAATGTCGCGGGAAGATGTCCGAACACGGGTAGCCGCTCAGCGTCTCGACCTGAAGCCTTTCACTAGGCTCGGGGACTATCTCCCTGACTTGGATGGATGGAACGACATGTTGGAGTGATTGTCGATATATGACAATGTGTCCGTTTAGTCCATACTTTATGTATGACGAAACTTTGAGTTATGCACGATGAAACTTTATTTGTGATGTAATTAAACCGTCCTCCTCGACTAGCGATGATCACTCTAGTTAGGGGCATTTTGGGTACGATCAACTTTGTTATTTATGCTTATGATATGTTGCTTCTATTTTTGCCAAGTCCATCTCTTTCTGTTGCTCAACTATATATGTTGCATATCATCGACTCATGTGACGATGCAGGTGCATAGATCATCGATGGCGAAGAAGTGCTACGCCAGGAGTATATATACGACGAGTGGCCGGAGTGTCAGGCCCAGGTGTACCGGTTTCCGGTTTCCGAGCGACAGGCAGTAGTTAGTTTAGGTTCACGCTAATGCGAGAGAGGGATCCGAACTCATGTACTGCATAGTTCCGCTCTCACTCAAAGTGATAGCTCTTCTCGCGTATATCATTGTTTAGATGGATGACGATGTAGTTGCAAGTAATCGAGACTTGTATCGCTATTTTCGAGATGATGACGAGAGACCACTTTGTGTTGGATGATGATTATGATGATGACATGATTTGATGAGACTATTTGTATGTATATGCTATGATTACATTTGTATGTGTATGATATGCTAAAGATTATTGTATAAAGCCTATTCAAATACAAAACAAATATGCAGAAAAAAAAACAGAAACTAATAAAACTAGCAGTAGCGAGGGGAACAAAGTTAGCAGTAGCGCTTCCTTCTAAAAAGCACTGCAGATATTAGCAGCAGCGCTCTTCACCAAAGCGCGCTACTGCTATCCATGTATAGCAGTAGCGTGGGACGACAGGCGCTACTACTACACGTTAGCTGTAGCACCTTATCAGTAGCGCGTCCCCCCGCGCTACTGATAGGCAAAATACCCATGCTACTGCTAGGGTTTTCCCTAGTAGTGCACTGTCGCCCCTCAACCGGTGATGCTCTCCTTGCCACAGCAGCTCTCGCGGGCTGATGCATCAACCTGTGATCAGCCGGCCCGACTTTGTGGCGTACAGACCATGTCATCCTCCGCCCCAAAGCAGCCAGTGGCAAGGCCCACAACAGCTGAAGACGCACCACCGGTTCATATGCCGGCCGCTGAAGCAGCGGGAGGAGACCCAGCTGTAGCACATGCTCAGCAGACCAACCTGGTGGAACAGACTGCTAAGCAGTCTGATGCTTCGGAACCGCCTGCTAAGCAGTTTGTAGGTCCAGAACCGACTGCTCATCAGTCCATCGGTCCGCAGTCGCGTGATCAGCATACCAATGTGTCAGCACTTCTGCTCAGCAAACCAACGCGTTGGCACGGCCTCCTCAGCACACCAAAAAGTTGGCACCACCTACGCAGAAACCCGACATAGCTTCAACGCATGGTCAACAGTCCGATGCCTCTGCTCCTACAGCCCAGCAGTCCGTCACAGCAGCACCGCCAGCTCAGCGGTCCGGCATAGATAAACCGTCTGCTAAGCAGTCTGTCAAAGCTTCATCGTCTGCTCGGCAGTCTACCTTGCAGGCAACCAGACGTTCTGCCAGAAATGCTTCAAGTACCAAGAAGGAAGTGGCCAAAAAGGCTACACCCACGACCACGAGGAAGCGCGGCAGGAAAGTGAAGAGGAAAGAGAACGATTGCCTCTTACTTAAAGCAATCATCGCCCAGAACCAAATTAACAGCGGTAATATTATTTTCTGACGCCATGGATGATGAAGAAGTATTTTTGTTGCTTGCTAAAAGTAAAGCAGACATACTTCAAGCACGCTATTACATCCATGGCCAGCCATTTCTTGTTGGCGAATACTTTGATGAGTGCAGCTCCAGTTGCCCCGAGTTACATGAATATTGCATGGATCTAATGTCAGCAGGTCATCATGGTTTGTTAGTCCACTACAACAGAGATCATTTCCGACACGATGCTGGTTCCATCGATGTGAGTTTCGAGGAGTTTCATCTCTTCTTCAACTTCAACGTGCTCGATGCCACTCTTGTTACATGAATATTGCATGGATCTAATGTCAGCATGTCATCATGGTTTGCTAGTCCACTACAACAGAGATCATTTCCGACACGATGTTGGTTCCATCGATGTGAGTTTCGAGGAGTTTCATCTCTTCTTCAACTTCAACGTGCTCGATGCCACTCTTGTTAGATGCCTGATTTTGTAAGTACTTAACAAACTCTGATAAACTTTTCCATAAAAGGTTGTAAATGATAAACATTTAACTGCATTTTATTCCTCTTAGGGGATTGAACGCGCAGAGAAGAAAAAGGGAGAGTGTGTATTTCATAGATCCTGAATTAGCAAATGGCACAACAATACATGGTAAGGACCGACGGGGCTGGGCCGTTAACACGGTCGTCCGTCTCTTCGAAAACACGTCCCATGAAGAATCATTTCTCTGGCCATATCATGAACAGTAAGTCAAGTAAACAACCACGCATACACTTATTGTCTTTTAGATTTCGACATAATTCGTAAGTTCATGGCTTTCTTAATATGTAGCAATCACTGGATATTGGTATTCATTGTTCCAAACAAGAACATAGTTTACTACATCGATTCTTTCAGAGAGTCAACAAATGCCCAGGATCTGACGCATCTTCAGCAATTCATGGATAGGTATTGAATTCTATGATGTTAAAATTAATTTGCATTCGTATCTGGTTCAATAATTAATGTTGTCAAAATTCATCATCATTTACAGCGTGCTCGCATTGTGGAAAACTAAACCAGGGAACCTGTTCAAGAGGGAACTACCTCTGCAGCACGAGATCGTTTTTCCGGTAACACATGGAATCCGTTATTTTCAGAAAATTTATCCAACAGTCTACAAATACCTTTCCTTAAGTTAGTCAAATGTTCAAGCTTCTAAATAAACCTCTTTCTATTTTGTCCAAAGAAAAAATAATACATCTAACATCAGTTAGGTTGTTCCTAACAGGACAAATACATGACTAATTTTGTACAAAAAATTCAGTGTCCTTAGCAAGAAGCAGGGACCAACCTTTGTGGATACTATTTTTGCAGACACATGATCTCCATCTGCAAATCTGTTGATAGTTGTGACGATCCTCGCGAATTAGTACCAGTAAGTCTATCTTAATTAATATCTTCTACTCCACTCATATGGCACATTCTGATCTTGAAAATACTGCAGCTCATCTTAAAACCGAGGACCCCTGAACCGCTCCCAGCTGGTGAATTGCTGATGGTTCGGAGATTTATCAGCGACTTCTTCCTAGATCACTACATCAATCCCACTAGTGATAATGAAGATTTCAGCATGCCTTCTCCCGAACATTGAGTAAGAGTTAGCCGCTAAACATATAACACATGGATCCATTGTTTTCCATCTGATGAGGTCTTCGTATTTCGTACACTATGATTAATTATGTAATGCATATATGTGTGGACAAATCATTGGAATTTAGCTACCATATATTCAATTGCAATTGTTGCGAAATCTGATGAATGTTCTTCCTGTGGACACTATTTGTTCAATTGAATATTGTGGCGAATTTGCTTTTTTGCGTGCCGATTCAAAATGGGATATTTTTGTTTATTTGTTCAATTGAATATTGTGGCAAATTTGCTTTTTGCATTTCGATTCAAAATAAGATATTTTTGTTTTAACCTGGCAATTGCTCCGCACACGGTTCAACTAAATGAGTGTGTGCGATCCACATCGGAAAGCATACATCAATCGTAGCGGAACCGTCGGTGATACACAGCAGATCGCAAACGATCTGCGGCGCTACTACGTGTCCGTAGGGTCTCCGGAACCGTTTGTGATATCGCGTTATCGCACACGAGAACTCGGAGTAAACCGTGCCCAATGTAAAATACAATCCCAGTCGTAATTTTTTTCAGGAAACGTGTGGGATCCCAAACGAAAAGCACACGTCACTCTTGCGGCAACCGTCGGTGATACCCAACAAATCACAAACAGACTGCAGCACTTGTATGTGTGCGAAGGGGCTCCTAAACCGTTTGTGATAGAACATCATCGCAGACGGTAATTGTTGGCAAACGTGTGCGATGGAGTCTTGCATGGCAGACGGGTTACACAGAAAACTCATGTGCGATGGGGCACAAATCGCACACAGTTTATATGTTGGCCCGTGTGCTTTACATACTGTTTCCCAAACGGTTCATTACGATAGACCGTATGGTTTCACTGCGTCATTAGAAACGTTTAATCACCGATACCACACGTGCGAAAGAATTTAGTGTGTGTTGCATCGCATACAATTACATTTTGGAAGGCCTCTGGATCACAGCTTCATATCCCCGACGGTTTCTGGGTCGTGTGGGAAGGACACCCTATCGCCCATACTCACTTGGCGACGGTCCCAAATGCCGCCGCGGAAAGAGGTTAAAACCATTTGTATAGGACCGACGCGTACTAGTGTTAGTACTCTCCGCCTATTACTCTTAAGAGCTGCAAACTCTTTAGACGGTTAGGTGTCAATTTCTTCAGAGACCAAGAGTGAATGTGGTTCTCGAAGAAGAAGTCTGTAAAGGTTCGGAGATCGCCTTCAAGTATCTACCACGAGTAATCGGCATCGGTTGACGAATCGATTGTCGAGGAGAATAGGGCGAAAGAGTTTTTCTTCCGTGTTAAGTCACAACCCCTCCAACCAGACGTAGTCCTTGTGCAGAAGGACGAACTGGTCGAACAAATACCTTGTCGCCTTCGAGCATCTTCGGTTATCTGTGTCACCCATGTTTACCTTCAATGCATTTTCATTCGTATGATTTACCTCGATGCATGTCTTAGTTTCCTTTCGGTACTCTGTTTTAGGTCACTGTAGTTTGTTTTTTATTCGTTCCGATGCTGGGTTATGAGAGATTTAAGTTTTTCGAAGAAAAATTAAAACTCCCATTCACCCCCTCTGGTAGACATACTTCGTTACTATAGAGATGTCGTTGCTCGATCCGGTTGAGCCGGGTGGTCAACACTCAGGTGGCAAGGAAGGACCGAGAGGCAAGGGAACGGCTTGCGGCGGAGGCCGTCGACGAGGCTTACATGGCGGACCTTGGTGCACCAGTACACCGAGTTCGTGGAGGCGGAGCGCCGCCTGTACGAGGAGCGAGCGGTCGGCGGGGCGGAGGTCATCGTCCTCTAAAGAAGAGGAGGCAACGATGGCGGCAGCGACAACAACTTTGACGTTGAAGAATGGCGAAGAATCTTCCCCGACTCCGGCGATGATGGCACGGGGCCTGACCCCATGGGAGGTGGGATGTCTATGGGGACTGGTCGACCCTCGCAAAGTCCGATTAGTAAGGTTTATGTTTCTGTTTAAAACTAGACTATGTTTCGGTGGATGTTAATATGAATTATGTGTCGAGATTCTGACTAAGTTTTACTCTGCAGGATACTCCTCTATTTTTTAGGAGATCGGTAGAGTTGCTCTAACACGTAAGAAAAGAAAAGAAAAACTGAAAAGAAAATTTTGCACAGAATGTAAGATCTCATAAATATAACATCAACTGGGACATAACCAAGTCTCCGTCAACTAAGATTTAGCATAACTGCACCTAAATTGTACATATCGATATCAACTTTGATGGGTTTTCATCTTAGGTCTTTCCTACTGCTCCACGGCTTTATGAATTCTGAGTCCAAGGACGGGAGCAAACAAGAACCTTCTGCATGTTGGAACCTGGAGAGCATGTGATCTTCTGAACTTTGAAAAAAAAAATTGAGACAAAAACTTTGAAAGCGTAAACCTCCTTTTTTTTGCAAACCTCTTGTTCGTGAGCACGACAAGTTTACGGAGGCCCGGGAAGGGCCCAACCGCATTTCGAACACGTCGTTTTCATGTTGGTTGGGCTTGTATATTGAACCACTAGACGTGTAACGGCCCGCTCACTAGCCACTGCATCTTACCCCTCAAAAAAAACTAGTCACTGCCTCTTTCGTTGGATCGGCCAGGTTCCAACCATGCGGCCGGCCCATGCGCCGCGAACCTCCTTTTGTTTTTTGCAAACCTCTTGTTCGTGAACACGACAAGTTTACGGAGGCCCGGGAAGGGCCCAACCACATTTCGAACGCGTAGTTTTCGTGTAGGTTGGGCTTGTATATTGAACCACAAGTTTACGTGTAACGGCCCGCTCACTAGTCACTGCCTCTTACCCCTCAAAAAAAAAATCTAGTCACTGCCTCTTTCGTTGGATCGGCCAGGTTCCAACCATGCGGCCGGCCCATGCGCCGGCGTCGGCGGCGCGCGGAGGCCGGGCGCTGTACGAGCTGTACAGGGCGGCGAGCCGCGCGGCGGCGCCGGCGGTGCTCCTGTGGCGGCGGCTGCGAGGGCTGGAGCACCAGTCGCGCTGGCCTGAGCGGCTGGGCCGGCCGTCGGTCGCGCGGCCTCGGCCAGGCTCGCCGCTCGTGTGGTTCCACGCCGTCTCCCTCGGCGAGGGCATGGCCGCGCTCCCGGTCGTTTTTCACTGCGCGCGCCTCCACCCCGGCCTCCCTATCCTCCTCACCACCACCACTCTCTCCGCCTTGTAAGTCCCACAATCACCACGGAGCATTTGAGCGGGTTATTTTATTTATACATAATGTGGTCAAGCTTTAACTTCCCTTCTTTGTTTTGACAATAGCAAAGTGATAAAGGATTTGCTACCCGATGTTGTCATATATCAGGTGAGTTTGGAGATTGCTCCACACCTTCAGAGCTCTCGTGTTATGCTGAGGTTAATTTAGTGATGCCATGTCCAATGTAGATGATTGGAGAGCTGTTTGGTAACAGGAAATCATTTGTTCTTGCCACATACTCCCTCGGTCCCAAAATAAGTGTCGCTGAGTTAGTAGCGCACATCTTGTAGCACCTCTAACTAAGAGAAAACGCTATACTGTATGTAAAGTGCAGGAGCTTAGCAATCGCGTACGCGTAGGTCATATCCTTAAATAAAATTTGAATAATTAAGGGGCTAATTTTGTTGCATTGGTGCTTGATTAGGCACCGCTGCTTAACTTTATCTGGTACTTGTGCATATAACTATCTCTAGTAAATGGATAGTACGACCATCTCGACACCTATAAGAGGTAATTGTATTGGCTTTATTCAGCTCTCTCAGTAAAACTGTTTCTGCCTCAACATATGGCTAATTGAATTTCTTTGGTAATGCTACTACTGTTCAGCTGTACCACTTAAAATTCTGTTAAGTGGAAATGCTACTACTGCCACTTTGATTATTTATTGTAATATCTGATAGCGAGTTGTGTGAATATAGCTATTTGTCCCTCTAAATTCTAATGATGCATTTGTTGAGTGTCTGTAGTTTGCACCTCTTGACTGTCCTGACGCAATAGAAAGTTTCATTGGATACTGGAAGCCAAGTTTGATTCTTCTCATGGAAAGTGAATTGTGGCCAAACCTCATCATGTCTGCAGCAGAGAAAGGGGTGAGCAGTTCTTTCATGATCTTGTGCATCACCAGCTCTCTGTTAATGATCTTTCCCATATTCTAATTTCTAGAGTCTGGGCAGCCTTTTCAAAACTTCCTGCATGCTGTATGCATGAGCAGATTTTATTGCCTTTGTTGTTTATTAGTGTCTGCATCATTCCCTAGCTAATTGTTTGTTATGAACATGACTGGCCTGCATATTTTCAGATTGCAGTGGCTCTTTTAAATGCCCGCATGTCCTTGAAGTCGTTCAACCGTTGGTCTGTGCCTCTAGGGTTACCATTAGTCTCTCTGATGCTCTCGAAACTATCACTTGTTATCCCACTGGTAAGTAACAGTAGAGGTTTAAACCCTACTTTTATGTTGTACAACTGTTACCCCCATCAGCGTTCATTTTATCTGGTGCAGAGTACCATCCAAGCTGTTCGTTTTCAGTTGCTCCATACACCACCGAACAAAATCCATTTCGCTGGCGATTTAAAATATGGTATTTTATGTTTATCTCTTTTTTTTCTAGTCATTCATTGTTTTGAGAATACGTTTGGTAGTGAACCTATGAGTGGCACAATTCTAAAGGCAATCTCAGGAGCTTGAAAAGATGACCCTGTTCAAAAGTGAGGTGATTTATTGTGACTCATATGATTTACCTAGCTGTTGGTGATGTTGAGGTTCGGGAGAAAGAGTTGAATACAATCAAAGATCTGCAGCGACAGTTCAATGATAGGCCCATCTGGATGGCAGCTTCAGTTCACAGAGGTGAAGAGGAAGGTAAGCACGCCAGAAGTGCACCTTTTGCTATTAAGTGCACCAATATAATTTGTTGTGCATCTGCCGTTCCAGTGAACTGTACGCTCAATCAACTATATGGTGGTCCCCTGCTAGCCTAACCTCTTTGTTGACTTCCTTACAGTCTCCAAGTACAAGTTTATCCATTGCTAAGTGCTGTTCAAATCATGAAATCAACATTAAGTAAAATACCTCACATGATGAATATATCCATGCAATCTTCACATGGCCAATCAAGGGGTCAGAATTGCAAGTTTTAAATGTTTGACAGCTGTTTTTGAAGGGGACTTGGATTAGGAATGGGGAGTAGATAAGCAGATTGCCTTTGCGAGCTGTTATGTTCATGGAATATGCCTTCAATATATTTAAGATTGCCTAGTCAACAGACTTCTGTACTCTCCAGGTTGCCAAAATTTATAATTATAGCTGTCTCTGTTCTTGGAGCCGCCTATCATTTCATATCCTTCTAATTGATCTTCTGTCCTTCCCTTCAGTTTTCGTACCATTCTCGTAGTACACCAATCATGGAAAAGGACCTTGCACAGTGTTTTTTTGTGAAGCAATGTAAAAGAATTCATTTCCTAGGTCATAATGGCAGTGTTCTCAACACAAAACGATTCCTTGAGGCTACCTTAACTTTATTTTTGTTTTTCAGTCATTCTCCGCGTTCATGGCGAGTTAATCAAGGCGTATCCTTCGCTACTTTTAATTCTCGTGCCTAGACATCCTCAGGACATCAAGAATGTTTCTTTAGTACGTTAATGGTGCCTTTTCATACCCCTTCTATTTTACCCTGTTTGGTGTATGAGCCAGTTCCTGAGTACAACGTTAGTTATTTGGCTACTTACCAGTTTTCTAATACTTTCTCCGTTCCAAAATGTAAGTAGTTTTAGACATTGACCCTCTAAGTTGATACTTTGAACAGTATTTTTTTACGATGCGTATGTTGTGTAAAGCAAAAATTTATATACAGTATGGAAATATATTTCACAATGGATCTAGTCATACTAATTAAGCTTTGTAAATGCTACCAGCTCTTTTCCATAATTATGGTCAAACTTTAAAAAGTTTGACTTGGACAAATGCTAAAACTGCTTACAATTTGGAGTGAAGTAAGTATCATATCTTGTTGGTTATTCAAAAATCAAATGATTGTAAATACTTAAGATGAGGAGCAAGTGTTATGGGAGTTACTGTGTTTACTGTATAAGGTTCGAGTACTGTGAATAACAGAACTGTACATGACTTGAAGTTTGATAGTTTTTCTAAAGCATGAAGAACAGATAACTGAGCGTTGCCAAGTTAGTTTGGTGTGTCAGTGCATGCCCAGCCCACTTGCTTTCGTGTTGTGAACTCCACATGGAGCTCAGGGTTGCCTCTCGTTCTTTATGAAAAACAAACAAAGAGGCTACTCCCTGTAGTTCTAGTGTTTTTCTTGTATTATTTTTAAAGCATAAAGAGCATACGATACATTTTAATGTAAACTTGGTACTACAATGGGCCTGAACCATATATTTGTATACAATTTCTTGCAGGCACTGAAAAAACATAAGGTCAATTTTGTGCTGAGGTCAACAATGGAATTGGTGTCTATAAACACTAGGGTATACGTGGTTGATACTTTAGGTTTGTGTAATCCCTCCATCGGAAAATGTGTGCATTATTTCTGTACAGATTATGTATATATCCATTTGAACTATTAGTTAATGGCAGAAAATATGATGGAAAGCAGGGGAATTAAGAATGCTCTACAGGGTCACTCCAATAGCAGTTGTGGGAGGCTCATTTTTACCTAGCTTGTCTGGCCATAATTTTTCCGAGGCTGCTGCAGCTGGTTGTGCTGTTCTAACTGGTAAGGCAAAGGTATCTACCTATTTGAGCTTGCATCGTTTCTTTGGCCAAATCAGAGCGTATAGAGTTTGATGATTTGCGCTGGCTTTCAGGTCCCCATGTTGGACATTTCTATCATATGCTGGTTGAAATGTGGCAAATAAATCCTCTAGCTGTCAAGCAGGTGACAAGTTGTTCTGTAACTTCCCACTTATTTAAGGGGTCCCTTTACTGAAACATAACTATGGCGCATCATTTGCATTGTTTATTGAATGACTTGCTCTTGCACACCACTAACCAATGCCAAGGGTAGTTCGATCATGCACAGTGGTACTTTCTTGGTTGGCTTTCTTTCTACTTCAGGGATTTGTTAGGAATTAATATTAATGCTTAATGGGGTGAAAGCCATTGACTGTTCTTTAGGCACAAGGTCTTACGATCGGGCCTATTGAAGGCTGGTCTTTTACTTTTCCTCCCATTCTAGAAACCTGATGCCAATGCACTTTTCAGTTGACAGGAGAAGCTGAACTGTTGGAGGTGCTAAAAGAACTGCTTGGCGATTCCAAAGCTCTAGAAGCACGTCAAGGAGCTGCAAAAGATGCATTTTCCATCATGTCACATGGAGTTGTGAACCGTGTATGGAATCTGGTCTCCAGGTTCGCCATCGACTCCCAACAGAAACGTGGAATAGTTGATTAAGCCTATGTAAGTCTCCCCAGTGTGTGTGCATGTAACATGCTTCTTTACTGATGATACCAACATTTAACACATTTATGTCTGCCAGTGGATTTCTTCAGGGACTGCCTCAGTACGTATGGCGACCCTCCCTCGAAAGCCGGAGGTCTCAAGAATTTCTTCGTACAACCTGTTTTGCAGTTTTCATATGATTGTACTACCAAACATCACATGTCTGTTGAGTGGTGACAAAGGAGACAGATCTCAAATTATAGGCAACCCAACTAGTCCTGCAGTCGCTTGAAGGAACGCTGGAACAGTATCCCAATCCTAGTTTTGTCTATTCTGTTCGATTTACTCCTATCTCAGAGATCTAGTATTCCCTCCAATCCAAATTAATTGTCACGGCTTTAGTACAACTTAATATGTTTCTGGAAAATTCTTCTGGGCATAGATTTCAAAATGAGACCCAAATTTAGTTCAGGAAGGTGGCGGATTGGCAGTTAACTGCACATGATTGATCTTCTACCATGCGCATGAGCATGACCTTTGTCCTTGTCAAAATACTTTATTGGTGGCATCGTACCATCGTGCAGCTTCAGAAAGGAACGGGAATGGCAAACGTATGACCGGTCTGCGGATTAGCACGAGTTGGCTGCCCCCATTTCATTGCGCAACGCGCAGTGCGTGCTTTAACTGCCTGTCCGCATGGAAAAGAGCAAGGCCAACATGTTCCGGTTCGATCGATTTAATCCAGTCACCCGTCCTGGTGTTTCGTTACAATCCAACCACCCCAACACCAACCATTTGATGTCTCTACTATCGTCACCTTTTGGCTTACTTGTTTGTTTCTTGCTGTTGTAGGATTTTTTTAGGGAGTTGTTGGATTCAGTTTCATTGTTCGTGTTAAACCTCCTAGCCCTCCCGTAAAAAAAAAGAACTCCTAGCCCTAACACCCTGTCTTAGGACATCTCTAGCAAATACCCTGAAACTCAAAATTGAGGAGCAAAAGTGATATTTGGGCCAAAAAGAGCCTAACTAGTAGACCCCCTAAAAACAAAACTTTACTGAATTTGAGTATTTGAGTCCCCAAAGCTTGCCCCCCCTCTCAAATTTAGTTTGCGTCAGCTCAGCTGACAAAAACTCCCGCACCCCCTCCCGCCCACCCCGCCGCCGCCGTCGTCGTCGGCCGTCCCCTTCCCTGATGTTCGGCGAAATGAGTAGGCCTTCCCCGGCCGCACCCCTGGACACTAATGCCAGCGTCGGAGACCCATTGATGGCCATGAATTCAGCGGTGCAGCCACCAAAAAGGCAGCATTAGGGGAGGAATCTCATTGGCAACAAAGCATCGACGACAGTCGTTGACAGTCCCTCCGTCGGCCAACGGAAAAGGCGACGGTCAACACAGTGACACTGACGAAGAAAAAGAAGAATGTGGCCGCCTATTCGCTTCCCCCTCGACCTGCCGCAGCTCCGGCAACTGCTACCCCATCTCTTGTTTCCACACAGGCAACCCCTCCACCGCGGGCGACCGAGGATGGGATGGATTCGAATGCTACAACCTGTGATGACGACATGCTCGAGGAAATGCCCAAAAGGTTAAAAAAATCCCTCTTTTCATTATTGGTTGCATTTGCTTAGTATACTGATGCAATCTTCGATATTGATTGCTAGGTTCCTCCTTTACTTTTGTAGTGAGCAAATGAACAATGATGCCCAATATTTCATGAATGAATTGAATTCAAGTCACACACTTGGGCTCGATGACATTGCGATGACTATGCCATATAACCAAACAAGAGATGTCAAGATGATGGACGAGGAGATCGATGAGAGTCAAGTGAAGAGGAAGCCGAGGACGTGTAACTACAAGATCGATGAAGGCAAAGCTCTGTGTGAAGCTTGGATCAACGTCTCTCTCGATGCCACAATCGGTGCTGACACGTCTCCAACGTATCTATAATTTATGAAGTATTCATGCTGTTATTTTATCATTCTTGGATGTTTTACAATCATTTTATAGAAACTTTATATCATTTTTTGGGACTAACCTATTGACCCAGTGCCCAATGTCAGTTGCTGTTTTTTGTTTGTTTTTTTACATCGCAGGAAACCAATATCAAATGGAGTCCAAACACCGCGAAACTTGCTGGAGGTTTTTTATGGACCAGAACACCCAAGATGGGCCAGAGCAGCACCTGGGGGTGCCCCGAGGGGGGCACAACCTACCAGGGCGCGCCTGGGGGCCCAGGCGCACACAGGTGGGTTGTGCCCACCTCGGTGGCCTCCCGCACCCCCTCTTTACCCTATAAATTCACAAATATTCCAAAACCCTTCGGGGGTTAACCTAGATCAGAAGTTCTGCCGCTGAAAGGCTCTGTAGCCACTGAAAACCAATCTAGACCCCGTTCCGGCACCCTGCCGGAGGGGGGGAATCATCTCCGGTGGCCATCTTCATCATCCCGGCGGCCACCACGATGAGGAGGGAGTAGTCCACCCTCGGGGCTGAGGGTTTGTACCAGTAGCTATGTGTTTAATCTCTCTCTCTCTCTCGTGATCTATATCATGGGCTTTGTTAACATAGATGGATCATATGATGTTTCTCCCCTCTATACTCTTGTTTTGATGAATTGAATCTTTACCCTTTGAAGTTTTGTCTTGTCGGATTGAATATTCAGATATGAGAACACATGATGTATGTTATGGCGCTCAACTTGCGGATTCCCGAGGTGACATTGGGGTAATCTATGCATAGGGGTTGATGCACGTTTTTATTATCTTTTCTCCGATAGAAACTTTGGGGTCTCTCTGTAGTTCTTTGTGTGGATTGAATATTATGATCATGAAGTTGTTTGATGCATATCTTAGAATTAACTCACGGATACTCGTGGTGACATTGGAGTATCTAGGTGACATTAGAGTTGGTTGATGTGTGTCATATGGTGTTATTTTAGTACGAACTCTTGATTAGATCGATCGGAAAGAATAGCTTGCGTTATTTTAGTACGAACTCTAGGATAGATTGATCGGAAAGAATAGCTTTGAGGTGGTTTCGTACCCTACAAACAATTTCTATCTTTTGTTCTCTGCTAATAGGAACTCAGGAGTGATTCTTTATTGCACTTTGAGGGATAATCATATGATCCAACTATATTAGCATTGTTGAGAGGTTGCACTAGCGAAAGTACGGACCCTAGGCCTTATTTTCAAGCATTGCAATACCGTTTTTGTGCCCATTTACTATTTTCTACCTTGCTATTTCTATTTATTCAAATTATAAAAATATATTTCTACCATCAATATTACACTTTTATCACCATCTCTTCGCCGAACTAGTGCACCTATACAATTTGCCATTGTATTGGGTGTGTTGGGACACAAGAGATTTCTTGTATTTGGTTGCAGGGTTGTTTGAGAGGGACCATTTTCATCCTACACCTCCCATGGATTGATAAACCTTAGGTCATCCACTTGAGGGAAAATTGCTACTGTCCTACAAAACTCTGCGCTTGGAGGCCCAACACGAGTCTACAAGAATAAAGTTGCGTAGTAGACTTCAAGCTCTTTTCTGGCGCCGTTGCCGGGGAGGTGAGTGCTTGAAGGTATATCTTTAGATCTTGCAATTGAATCTTTTAGTTTCTTGTTTTATCACTAGTTTGGTCTATAAAAGAAAATTGCATAAAAAATGGAATTGAGATTGCATCATATTATTAATCATCTTTATAATATCTTTCTTGAAAATGATGGTTCGGAAAATTGTGCTCAATTGTTAGAAGAAGAAGTCAATAAAATGTTTGGCACAAAATATTTGAATGATGAGCATGATTGCAATGTTGTAAGTATGAATTCTTTGAATATCCATGATGCTAATGATATGCAAAGCCATAAGCTTGGGGATGCTATATTTGATGAATACGATATTTTTAGCCCCCCAAGTTTTGATGAGAAAATTTATTATGATGACTGCATGCCTCCTATTTATGATGATTATATTGATGAAAGTGGATTTGGAGAGGTCGTGACTTTATTTAATGATGAATCCACTATTTTGGAGGAGGTTGCAATTGATTTTGAAAACAAAGTTCCTATATATGATGATTATGGTGATGACAAGTATGCTATACAGAATAATGATAACCATGAAACTTGTCATCATGATTTTAATTTTCACTCTCATGATAGTTATTTTGTTGAGTTTGCTCCCACTACTATTGATGAGAAGAAATTTGCTTATGTGGAGAGTAATAAAATTTCTATGCTTGTGAATCATGAAAAGAATGCTTTATGTGATAGCTATATTGTTGAATTCATTCATGATGCTATTGAAAATTATTATGAGAGAGGAACATATGCTTGTAGGTATTGCAATAATATCAAGTTTCCTCTCTATGTGTTGAAAGTCTTGAAGTTATGTTTGTTTTGCCTTCCTATGCTAGTTGATTCTTGTTCCCATAAGTTGTTTGCTCACAAAATCCCTATGCATAGGAAGTGGGTTAGGCATAAATGTGCTAGTCATATTCTTCATCATGCTCTTGTTATGTTTCAATTCTTATCTTTTATGTGAGCATCATTGAAATCATCATGCCTGGTTAAAAGGCATTAAAGAAAAGCGCTTGTTGGGAGAGAACCCAACACTTTTACCTATTGTTTTTGTGTGTTCACATGATTAAGCTACTATAGTAATCATGTTTTATTGCTTTTGTTTCAATAAAGTGCCAAGTAAAGCCTTTGGGATCATGTTGGGTGATAGTTGATTTGATCTTGCTGAAAAACAGAAACTTTTGCGCTCACGAAAATAAGTCTCAATTTTTAACAGAAGAGTGCTTTTGAGTTGATTCTTTTTGCAGAAGTTTAATATACAAATTTCTCATGTGGTCCTGATTTTTTCATAATTTTTTGGAGTAGCAGAAGTATGGTAGTTATCCAAATCATTACAGATTGTTCTGTTTTTGACAGATTCTATTTTCAATGCATAGTTTGCTTGCTTTCTAGTTACGATGGCTTATATTGCTCAATATAAATTATGGAGATGATATGCTACAGTAGGCATTGTGTGGAAACAATCATAAATCTTGTCTTTGACAGTACCAAAGTGAAATAGTTTGCTCTTTATCATACTAGCATATCTCACGAAGTTCCGCTAAGTTTCGTGTGATTGAAGTTTTCAAGTTTTGGGTGAGATGTCGATATGAGGAGAATAAGGAATGACAAGACCCTAAGCTTGGGGATGCCCAAGGCACCCCAGGTTAATATCCAAGGAAGATCCAAGCAAAGAAGCTTGGGGATGCCACGGAAGGCATCCCCTCTTTCGTCTTCAACATTATCGGTAACCTCATTTGGAGCTATGTTTTCATTCGTCACATGATATGTGTTTTGCTTGGAGCGTCAATTTATTTTGTTAAGAATTTGCTTGCTGTTATTTAGAATAATGTTTTGCATATTTTATTTTAATAAAAGCGGCATTGATAGCCTTTACTATGCTTATTTTACAAGTCTACATGTTGCTGTTTAAAAACGAAAAGTTTACCGCTGTTGCAAAAATTCCCTAGAAAAGTCAGAATGTGATAAAATGTTGATTTTTTTGCATAATAAGCTCTGATAAATTTTCTACAGTGTGGTAGAATTTCATAATGTTTGGAGTTGAATAAGTATTGATACTCTTGCATTCTTTACAGACCATACTGTTTTGGCAGATTGCTATTATGTTTGCATATGTTTGCTTGTCTAATGATTCTATTTAAGGATAGGAGTATTAAATATGCAGAGGCATTTAGTATGCAATGTTGAATACTAATTTTAGTGATTTGCTACAGTAGAGAATGATAAAGCTTTTGCATTGGTTTATACTAACTTATCTCATGAGTTCTTTTTGAGTTTTGTGTGGATGAAGCTTTTGAGATTTAGGAAAATCGTGAGATGAGAGGAATTAAGGAGAAACAAAAGCTCAAGCATCTAAGCTTGGGATGCCCCGGTAGGCATCCCACCTTTCTTTTTCAACAATTATCGGTTATCGTTTGAGCCTAAGTTTTTGCTTCTTCACATGAGTTGTGCTATTCTTAGAATGTCATTTTATTTTGTTTTGCTTGCTGCTTTAATAAAATGCTTAGATCTGAAAGTTTTTAAATAAAATAGAGTCCTCAAATAGTTGCCAAGGAGGTTAAGTAAGCGGCATTCACATCCCGTCAACGAAGCTCTTTTCTTTGGAATTGCTCTAGTGCTTCACTTATATCCTATGAGTAAATTGTTGAATAAATTGAATGTCATGAAGCTGAAATCATATCATGCCTAGTGGTAGCTTCACATTGGGTTTAGAAAGTGAAATCTTTTGAGGCTTGACAATCACAATTTTGGTCATACAAGCAATTCACGAATAATTAGTATAAGGAAGAGAACTTTCACATGCAAATACACTATCTTGGAAATCTTTTGTGATTGTGAGCCCCCATCAAAATATTATATGCCAAAATTGTTGACGTTGGACAAGGAAGACAACGTAATGATTTATGTTTGTTCATATTCACATAGAAGTTATATTGTCATAGATCCTTCAACATGTGGTGCTTGCCCCCCATCTTTGCTAGCCAAAAATTCCGCACCAAGTAGAGATACTACTTGTGCATCCAAAAACCCTTAAACCCAAATCTTATTTTCAAGAGTCCACCATACCTACCTAAGGATTGAATAAGATTCTTCAAGTAAGTTGTCATTGGTGCAATAAGGCAATAAAAATTGCTTCTAAAAGTGTGAGATCATTTAGTTTAAGAGAAAATTGAGCGTTGTACGCTCTTGTGATGGCAAAGAATGAAAGCGACAGACTGCATAATAAAGGTTGCTATCATAAGGGGCAATATAACATGACGTTCTTTTGCAATAAGGGGTTGAGCATATAAACAAATAAGCGCATGGCAACCTCTGCTTCCCTCTGCGAAGGGCCTATCTTTTACTTTTCAGTATTTACTTTTAAGCAAAGAGTCAAATATTTTCTCTCTATTCATTTTTATTTTTCTCTTTTGGCAAGCATCACGTGGTGAGGAAAGATCTAGGGACATATGTCCAGTTGAATATGGGTAGCATGAGTTATTATTGTTGACATCACCCTTGAGGTGAATACATTGGGAGGCAAAACAATAATCCCCTATCTTTCTATGTGTCCGGTTGAAACGTTTTGCTCATGTGTATGCGGTGAGTGTTAGCAATCATAGAAGACTATATGATGGTTGAGTATGTGGAGCTCTTAAACTCTGTTGAATAAGTTGAATTGCAATTGCTTGGTGACTAAGAACATAGGTTGTTGAGTTTCAAGAGAGTTCATTGTTTGTGAAAGTGCTAGTTATCGACTAGAGGGGGTGAATAGGCGATTTTTACAAAAGTCTTCAAAACATGGAAGTTTCGAAGACAAACCATAGAAATGAACCTATTAACATGCAGCGGAAGGTAGACTACACTAGGCAAGCCATAGTCAAGTATTCAATGAAGTGAAAGCACGAAGACTAATAGCAGCTAGGTAGTAATGATCAGGATGGAAGATAGTATGAAGCCAAACAGAACAAGTAGTTGCACAGTGAAGTCAAACATATAGAGCAAGCAGGCAATGACTTCACTAAGACAAACTGTAAGTAAAGAGAGGGAGAAGATAGAACCAGTCTCTTGGTGAGGACAAGGATTTGTTGGACCAGTTCCAGTTGCTGTGGCAACTGTACGTCTGGTTAGGGAGGCTGAGATTCAACTCAGAAGACCGCGTCTTCAGCTTATTCCCCTTGAGCTAAGGACACCCAGTCCTCGCCCAATCACTCTGGTAAGTCTTCAAGGTAGACTTCCAAACCTTCACAGACTTCGTTCACCGGCGATCCACAATGACTCTTGGATGCTCAGAACGCGACGCCTAACCGGCCGAAGGATTCACAGTCCTCAAGTGTAACAAGTCTTCAGGTCACGCGGACAGAAAGACTTCAGTGATGCCCAACACTCTTTGGCTCTGGGTGTTTTGGGCTTTCTCCTCGCAAGGATTTCTCTCTCCCAAAAGCTTCGGAGGTGGGTTGCTCTCAAATGACAAAAGCCGTGCACTAACTGTGAGCAGCCACCAATTTATGGTGTAGGGGGTGGGCTATTTATAGCCACTAGGCAACCCGACCTGATTTGTCCGAAATGACCCCGGGTCACTAAGGAACTGACACGTGTTCCAACGGTCAGATTTCAAACACACGCGGCAGCTTGACTTGGGCTACAAGTAAAGCTGACTCATCCAGCTCTGGATAAGATTTGCTCTCATTGTCTTCGCTCGAAGACATAGGATTTGGTTGAGCATCACTTCAGTCACTCTGACTTTGTTCACTTGGAACCCACTTAACAGTACGGTGGTTCCTATGACTCAACAAAGAAGAAAAGGAAACTACGAAACAACTATGTCTTCGCACTCCATAGTCTTCACGTGAATGTCTTCTCGAGTCATAAGCTTCGATGTGATTGTCTTCACACATCACCATTGTCTTCAATGTCTTCAACATTTTTAGGGGACATCTCCGGTAGGTAAACCGAATCAATGAGGGACTACTACCTGTGTTATCCTGCAATTCTCACAAACACATTAGTCTCTCAACCAGGTTTGTCGTCAATACTCCAAAACCAACTAGGGGTGGCACTAGATGCACTTACAATCTCCCCCTTTTTGGTGATTGATGACAAACTGGTTGAAGTTTTCAACGGGGATAAAAGTATGTGAAAATGTAAAGGATTAGGATATTGTCTTCATAAGTGGCAAAAGGCTCCCCCTGAAGATGTGCATATAAGTATTTTGCTTTTGGAATGCAAATGAACATGGCAGGTTGTACTTGTGGAGATCCTCTTCAACTTATGCAGGCAATTCATCATGCATGATAAGGTATAACGAAGATAATGACATGCATAATGAAAAATGGACGTCTGCAATATGACTTCATGCGGGATTTATCATCGCATATGCAGAATTTATCATCGCATCACAGGATAGCAGAAAAAGTAGCAGACGACCATCAAGTTTAAGTGTTACAACTCAAAGAACCAGAAGTATCAAAAGCGAGAGTTGTAAGTACTTGGCAAAAATTATAGCAACCACCCATACGGACCCGCTTGAAGACTATCAACTCATATGCTTCTCCCCCTTTTGTCAGTAAGGACCAAAAAGGTTTGAAGACATAGATGCTCTACTCGTTCCCATGAGGAGTAGGTGGTGAAGCAGCAGGGTCGTCGTTGAGGTTCGGTGGTGCAGAAGAACATGGTGCAGTGTCGATACGTGCCGAAGTTGGAGGTGGTGAAGTAGCATCATCTTGGTCATCAATGACTCTGGCATTAACAGTTGCCGCAGAGGAGGAGTACTCAGAGTCTTTCAGTGAGGGAGTCCGACGCAAGACAACATTCCTGGGAGGAGTGGAATCAAACTTGAATCTCTCGGTGAAGCCATCATCTTGAAGATCAGCTTCAGCACTAAGCAATGTCAGACTCTTCCACGATCTCCGACAGGTTTCATGAGTGACAAATGCATTCTTGGTGGCAAGGTTGCGAATGCGATTGACATCCACCAAGAGGCTTTGCATCTGACGCTTCAGCTAATCGTGATGCTTATCTTGCTTTTGATGCAAGGCAACGAGAAGCACTCAGTCATTGAGAACACGAGAATGCTTTCGAGGCCTTTGAGCGATTGTGCTTTCGGTGGCTTCAGTATGGGCACGATGAGGTGCACGTGTATTGCCAGCCAAAGGATAAACACGGGTGGCAGCCAGAACTCCTTCAATGGGCTGAGTGAAGCTTTGGTGATCAGCGTTGTGAAGATAAATGGGCTCCTTGGCAGGTTCTGGGTATATGGCTTCGATAGACATGTCAACCTCTGGCAAGAATATCAGATGGTTGCGCGCAGACGGCTGATAGTTGATAGCAGAATGAAGCTTGATGAGGCGCATTACCCATGGAGCATAGAATTTCAATCCAAAAAGATCAGAGCCAGATGCAGCCAATTGCCTGATAAAGAAGTCTTGAGCATTGAAGCTGATACCATTGAAGATATAAAAGACCAATGTCTTCATTGCTCCTTCAAGCTTCGCTGCAGAAGGATGTCCCTTGACAGGCCATAGAGTTCGCCTGATGATATGATAAATAGTGCGGGGCAGATACTCTAGGTCTTCAACAAGGAATTCCCTTGGATATTCAGCGTCGCGAGGCAGAGGCTTCATCATGCTCAGCATTTGGCTCATGTTGGGCTCAGGCTTCTGGAAGATGCTTTCCAAAGCATTGCGGTGAAGCTGACAACCAGGCTCGAAGAGTTCACCTGGAGTGGGCAGGCCTGTGAGCTCAGTAATATCCAGAGCTTTGGCTTCGTGGTGTATATTGCCTGTCATCCACTCAAGGATCCATGTCTTCGGATCCCTGTTGTAGCCGCGAATGTGGAGGGTGGCATAGAATTGTAGCAGAAGCTCTTCGTTCCAGTGCTCTTTATTAGTCACAAATTGCAGCAGACCAACATCTCAGAAACAGTCAAGGGCTTCTTCTAAGCAGGGCAGTCCAGCAATAGCTTCACAGTCTAGACGCATATGGGGAAAGATGCGCCCTTGATCATAAAGAACACATGAATAGTAACTGCGCTGCTGATAGCTCCAGAACTGATCAGATGAAATTCTTGGCTTCGAGTAGGGGTTCTAGGCACTATCAAAGAAGGTGTTGTGTGCAATGAAGCCATTTGCATTGAAAGATCCTGGTGAAGTTGCAGTACCTGGAAACCTTGGCAACCTTGGCTTAGGCTTCTGTGTGACACCCAAGTTTTATTTGGATTTTTCAAAAGATTTCTTTTATTTGACTTGAGGGGAGTGATATAAATTTTTCCTTTAAGAGAACTCTCCCTCTCAAATATTTTTTTTATGGCAAAAGTTTTATTTGGATTCACCCAAGACCTGTCTTTGGTCTTGGAGGTTCTTGCTTTTCATTTGGACTCAAGACCAAATGTTTTTCTTTTGGGGAAAACAACTTTTTAAATATCTTTTTGGAAATGCACTATGGCTTTTCGAAAACTCCTTTGCCACTTTCAACAATTCCTTCTTGCCATGGCCTTAGTGCAAATCCTCTCTCCTAACCCTTCCCTCACCTTTGGATCATGATCTGCATCAAATCCAGCAAGTTGGACCTCCCCATGTGATCATTTCCATTGAATCTTATTCAAACAAATTTCTGTCTTCTATCCTACTACTTGGAGATTTACAAAGGAACTCCATTTTCTGTTTTGATTTTTGCCCCCAAACCAACTCTCCTCCCTAGTCCTTTGAACCCTCAACCAAGATCCATGAAGATCCACTGGTCTTCAGTTCAAAATTTTCAAACTACACTTGCTGCAAGTTTGGACCAGATTTGTCAAATTTGGTGAAATTCATTCAAAACCTTCTCCAAAAATTCCAAGTAAAATCAGGCAGCCCCTGGGTGCTTTGAGTGGCCATCTCACCAAGTTACAGCTCCAGAAAAATTTACCTCATAGCCAAAACCTTCTGTCGAACACCTGCAGTGCACTGTCTATGTCAAGTTCAGAAAGTTCAGAGAACACTGCAGTGGCCTACTGTCGTTTTCTTCAGAGAAGGACGTCGATCTTGCCAGTGCCACCGCGTCGCCTTGCTCCTCGTCCCCGCCCTCTTGTTCCTGCACCACACGAACGCCTGGCGCCTTGCGGGCGTCGGCGACGAGCAGCAGAAGGTGCGCCGCCCCGTGACCGACGCCGGCGGCGGCTTTGCGGACGCCAGCGGGAGACACAGCGCCGACGACGCCACCCAGCGCCGCCCAAACCACCGGAGCCCGCCGCGTGGCCTTCCACTCCCCCGAATGCGCTGCCGCTCTCGTCGTGAACCGCAGGGCGCGGAGCGCGCTCTCTGCCGCCGTTGAGCCCGTGCGGTCACCTCACCGTGGACCGACGCCATTACGCCAAGACCATCTCCGTTTAGCTGTAAAACGACTCCAATAACCTCCACTGATGCTGCCTGGCCGCTCAAACCCCCTGCCAATCCACTGCTCCGCCGTAATCGCTCGCCGGAGATTCTCCGTTCACGGCCACCCCGTCGATCCGCCTATAAATAGAGGCCCCGAGCTTCAACTCGAGCACCCACCAGCCCTGCATTCCCCCTAGAGCACGCCTAGCCACTGGAAGAGCCCCGAGGAGGTCTCCTTCCTCGACTCCGGCCGCCGCGACCCGCCACGGGATCCAGCCCGATTCGCCCCCGTGTGTGCTTCTCCGCCTCCATTCTCTTACCAGTAGCTTCACCATGCATCCCTCTTTCTGACCCGCACTTCAATTTGAACCTTGCAGCCCTCCACCGGAGTTCCCCATCCTCACCCGAGCCGCCGTCCGCCGGAGATAGTGTCGCCGTCGACGTGGTGCTCCCCGTTGGACGAGTCCACCACCCACCGACGCGGAAGAAGACGCTGAAGCTCTTGGTACCCTCCGTTTCTCCTAACTCGCCGTGGTTCGACGCCGGCGTCCACCGCAGCCTTCGGGCGCCGGCGAGCTTTTCAAACCTAACATGTGGACCCCGCGTGTCAGCCTCTGTTCTTTTATTCGCGAACCGTTTTCTGTTGACGCCTTCGGGCAAGTACGTTTTCTCCTTTGCGCTTGCGCATTCCCAACCGAAGCGTTTTCTGTTTTCTCAGTTAAAACCCTGGAACTTTTCTGTTTCATTACAGATAAGTCCCTGGACAAAAACCTTTATAAATTTTTAATAAAAAGGTATTTTTGAATGATTCTTTTTCTGACAATCTTCAAATTTTGTCTAGTTTTTTATGGGATTTATTTGAAAAATATTTGGAAAAGTTTCTGTGCACCCATTGTTTTTCACGTTAGTACCCGTTTCGTGATTGCCGTAGGTTCCGGAAGAGGTGACGAAGCCGCGAACTTCGCCGAGCTAGACTCCGACTTCTCCGAACCAGGCAAGCATGTTTTGAACATTTGATATGACAGATGTTTTACATGTTCACGTGAGAGTTTGTGCGTGGCATATGAGTGTCGGTACATACCTCGTTGCTTGTAAGGCAACGACCCGGTTGTTCCAAAGTCGCGATGATCTCTGATGAGAGATGGCCTAATCATGTGGTGACATGAAGGGCAGCAAGGTGGTACTATTGTAGCATACCAGCCTTGCGTCATCCGACTTTCTTCGACGTTAACGTGGTTGGAGCCACGTTATCGTCCTTTTCCCGCATGTTCCAAAGATTGCGATGACCTCTGATGAGAGGTGGCCTAATCATGTGGTGACATGAAGGGCAGCAAGGTGGTACTGTTGTACCATACCAACCTTGCGTCATCCGACTTTTCCGACGTTAACATGGTTGGAGCCGTGTTACCGTTCTTTCCCCTTCCGTGCTACCACATGTCTCATTGCCAGGATGCGGTTTAGTAAGTTGGTAACCTCTTTCCGTGTACACACCAAACAGAGAGGTCGGGATGATGGTACCTTGGCCCAGGATTAAAGCCAGTCATCCGGTCAGGGGGCATGGGTGTTTCCGGTTGGGACCGAGAGGGGGGGCACCCCCTTAGAGCGCGCGTATAGAAATTTGATCCCATGCTACGCGAGGTTGTAGCCTCCCCGTCTCAAGGTTTTTCTTGAACGTCGTCGAGGGTGATCCCTGGCTTCGGATGGTTGAATTGGGTGTGTACTGGTTAGACGTGTTTCTTCCAAAACACCGTAGATGGAACTAGTCCCCGTGACTACTGAAATCCGTTGGCTGTGGTTAAGTACAAACTCTGCAGAGTCAATTCTTTCCAAATCATCGTATCCATGATCAAATAACGGAAACATTATATCCATATCTATCCGTGTGAAAAACTTGTCCCCGGTGAACAAGCTCAGTGGTAAACCCAGTTTTATTGTTACTCCTGTGGATGGACTAACTGTATATTCGTCGCATGCTTGTGATAAATTATGTTTCCGAACGATTGTATTATTGAGCTGTGATATAAGCCCTTTATGTGATGTCGCGCAGACGTCTGACTGTGGCGTGTACGTGTTTCTTACTTTATATATATAAGCCCTTTATGTGATGTCGCACAGACGTCCGACTGTGGCATGCACTGTCTTTATTTTCTGTTGCAAGCCCTTTATGTGGTGTCGCCTCGACGCCCGACTGTGGCATTATTATTCTGCATTTTCCGCTCGAGGAGTCTTTCAGACACTCGTTTGGTACCTGTATTATTAGTCCGCATTTTTCCGCTCGAGGAGTCTTTCAGACACTCGCTTGGCACCTGTATTATTATTCCGCATTTTCCGCTCGAGGAGTCTTTCAGACACTCGTTTGGCACCAGTATTACTATTCTGCAGTTTCCGCTCGAGGCGTCATTCAGACCCTCGCTTGGCACCCAGTATTTATTACCTCTATGTCTGATCGCACCGGTTAACTTGTTCATGTGCTTCATGTTTACGTTTGTTATATCTTATGTCCGAACTGTCTTGCGAGTACTTTCATAGTACTCACCTGGCTTGTTGATTTGGCCAGATGTTGACGAAGGCGATCTCTTGGATGAAGAGTTTGATAGCGCATCCGATGCCTAGAGGAGTCCCAGTCAGTCCTGCGCGATCCCGGATATTGGTCACTTGTGTTGTACATGCTTCCGCCACCCGCAATAAGTCTCCTCGAGCCTCACTCCGACGCTCGAAGAGCTGTAGTCTTCTGGAATCATATCACTCGCTTCGCGGTGATATTTCCACCACCGTTATTATCGTAAGTTAGTAGTTGCCACCCTATCCGCCGTATTGTTTTAGCGGCGTGCATGTAATAAATTGTTGGGCAGTCTCTGCTCAACCTTGTGTTATATTTAGCACTCCTGGTATTTTTCTTCTGTGACCAAGATATTGTCTACCAGTGAGAAGGAATTCTTCCTCGCTGGTCCGTATAAGGGATTGGTCTCTCAATAATTATTTTATTGAAAAACCGGTCGTGACAAGCTTGGTATCAGTGCCAGGCTGACTGTAGGAAGCCACTAGGTGCGAGCGCTAATCGGTTATTAGCATTTTGTGCTTTTTCAGCTTTTTTGCAATTGTAGCTATTTTCTGTTGGTCATCATAAATTTATGACATGACTACTCAGAAATTTTGCCTACTTTTGTAGATGGCTGGCAGCAGCTGTGAGAATCGAGTGTTCACCAACGTGCCCGAGGGGTTTGTCAAACTCCTCGTCTCCATCACCAAGCTCACGATCGGGCCAGCAGCTCGCCCGGAGTTCACACTCTACCAGCACAAGCTCAGTGACGACGTGTCTATGCACCAAGCTGTGGTGCAGTTCAAGGGAGGACGTTCTGCTGCACGCCACTTCCGTTTTGTGGGAAGGGCCATGCCTACGGAGAGGCATGCCATGCAGATGGCTGCCCGTGAGGCGATAGCTCGCCTTTCGGGACATCCTTCCTACAATGAAGACTCGTCGCTACCGCTACCTCCCATGCCATGTGCCATACACCAGCCACTACGCGTTCGCCTGCCATCGGGGAGAACGAGATGAAGCCATCGAGATGGTTGTGGAGTATCTCAAGGCTTTGGAGGAGTCTTTCGACAACCTCGTAGATGATCTTGTGGCTGCCCGCATGGACTTAGTTCGGGGCGGTCCTGCCAGCAGGAAGGAGCTTCTCCACATGGCGCCACCCTTGACATTCGTCTCGTCTTCAGCCTCGTATGCACCGGCCGTTTTGGCCACTGCTCGCCGTCTGCCTACCACTGAGGAGTTCGACCGAGTCATCGCTCCTACTCCAGTCAGAGCCGCACCGCCTGCCGCACGCGCTCTACCACCAGTCGCCCCCGCACCATCACCGCAGCGCAGCGTCACGCGCCAGGAGCCAGCTAGAGAGGAGGAGGTTGACTCTCCTGGACCGCTGAGCCTTGCCATCGGCAAGGGGAAGGAGATCTTCACCATCTCCGACTGAGAGCACCGAGTAGCCGCGTGTTATGCCTGCTTGTATGATGTGTTGTTTTGTCTGTACGCTAGTTTGTATTGGTGTGTTTGCTGCCTTCCGGAGTAGTACGCTAGTTTTTAATAACATGTCAGGATTGTGTACGCGCATCCTGAGTGCTGTATCTTGTGTTTGCTTTTCGCATGTAAGATTTATGTTAAGCACTTCTTCTCCATGAAAAATCATTTGTGTTTCTTTGAAAACCTTGAAGCCTTTTGATTATTGCCTTTGCGAGAATTTTTTTTGTGTGCTACATAATTTTTCTCATGGGTTTTGCAAATAATACCCCAGACTGGAAAAATGTCTCGCCCGTGGACTCGCTCCATGCCCAATCAACCAGAAGAGGTTTACGGGACACACACCAGCAACAATTTCACTCAGGGTCAGTCCAGCCAACAAGACAGCGAAGCAGCACTGTCTCAAGTATGCCGTCTCTTCGAGCAAAGCCAGCAACAGCACCAAGAGATGATGAACCATGTCATCAACATGGGAAACCACCGTGAACCCTATCAACCACATTCCAAGTTATCTGAGTTACAGAAGACTCGCCCCTCAACTTTTGCTCACACCGATAGACCACTGGAAGCCGATGATTGGCTTCGTGAGATTGAAAGGAAACTGATTATTGCTCAGTGCGCAGATCATGAGAAGGTGTTATGCACCACACTACCTTACTGGAGCAGCCGCAGCATGGTGGGAAAACTTCCTACACATGCATCCCAGGGAACACAACATCACCTGGGAAGAGTTCAAGGAAGGCTTCCGTGGGGCACACATCCCCAGGAGCATCCTAAAGATCAAGAAGAGAGAGTTTGATGACCTGAAGCAAAGAGGCATGTCAGTGACAGAGTACAATGGTCAGTTCACTCAGCTGTCTCGTTATGCCTACGACGAGCACATGACAGAAAGCAAGAAGATGGAAAAATTCCTGGACGGCCTGGCACCAGCGTTAAGATGCCAACTGATCGTGCACACTTTTCCGAATTTTAAGACGCTGGTGGACAAGGCCATCACCCTAGAGAATGAGCGCCGTAGTCTGGAAGATATCCGCAAGCGGAAGAGGGACAAGACGACTCTTGCCCGCAGCAACCGAGGCAAGACTGAGGTCCCAAGGACAGACACAAGGAGATCCACGACTACTGAGCCAAGGCCCGTCGGACAATTTCATGCCAGGGACAAGGAGTTCACATACCGTCCAGGGGTCACCTGCTATGCTTGTGGTCAACAAGGGCATTATGCTAAACAGTGCCCGAAGCCAAGAGACTCGGCACCCAAGCCGAACAATGGTGGAAACAATCCAGCCCCCAAGCGCAACAATTTCAACCCCAGCAACAACCACAGGAAGGGTCACCTGAACCATGTGACCAGGGAAGAAGCGTAGAATGCCCCAGACATCGTGCTCGGTACGTTCCCTGTCAACACAGTACCTGCCACGGTTTTGTTTGATTCTGGAGCTTCCCATTCGTTCGTTTCGAAGAGTTTTGTTTCGCAACATGGTTTTCCGATACTTCCCTTGGAAAAATCTATGATCATCAAGTCCCCCGGAAATAAGCAAATCGCTCAGGGTTACTGCCAAGGAGTGGTCATTGAGTTCGAAGGACTACAATTCCACGCGAATCTCATCGTGTTGGAAAGTAAAGGACTGGATGTCATTTTAGGGATGGACTGGTTGACCACCAACAAAGGATTCATCGACTGTTTCAACCGGACAATGATTCTCACGCACCATCACGGCAAGACGATAAGAGTTTCCGCCCAAGAAAGGCCACGATCACAGCAACCAAAACTGAACAAAATGGACATTGCAGAACTGAGAAAAGTTCCAGTGGTATGCGAGTTTCCTGATGTGTTCCCTGAAGAACTACCAGGCATGCCACCAGACCGAGAGATAGAATTCAGCATTGAACTAGCACCTGGCACCGCTCCCATCTATAAGAAGCCGTATAGAATGGCACCCTCAGAATTGGTGGAGTTGAAGAAGCAGATGAAGGAGTTGTTGGACAAAGGATTTATTCGAGCCAGCTCCTCACCATGGGGTTCGCCAGTGTTGTTCGCCAAGAAGAAGGATGGGACACTGAGACTGTGTATAGACTATCGAGCCCTCAATATGGTCACCATCAAAAACAAATATCCGATGCCACGGATAAATGATTTGTTTGACCAGCTCGCACAAGCCAAGGTATTTTCAAATATTGATTTGAGATCGGGATACCATCAACTGAAGGTACGGACAGAAGATATCCCCAAGACAGCATTCACTTCCAGATATGGGTTATACGAGTTTACGGTGATGCCTTTTGGGCTAACGAACGCACCTGCATATTTCGTCCACCTCATGAACAAAGTGTTCATGAAATACATGGACAAATTTGTGGTGGTATTCATTGACGATATTCTGGTTTACTCAAGGACACCAGAAGAGCATGCTGAGCACCTCAGGATTGTTTTGGGAGAATTGAGGAAACATCAGTTGTACGCCAAATTTAGCAAATGCGAATTTTGGCTAAGACAAGTTGGTTTCTTGGGCCATATATTGAACCAAGAAGGCGTGGCCGTAGACCCAGAAAAAGTCAAGGCCATACTAGACTGGAAGCCACCCGCCAATGTTACAGATGTGCGGAGTTTCCTAGGAATGGCCGGATATTACAGGAGATTTATTGAAGGGTTCTCCACTGTGGCAAAACCTATGACACAGTTACTCAAGAAGGACAAGAAATTCGTATGGACGGAAGCATGTGAGCAGAGCTTCCAAGAACTCAAGAAGAAGCTGACAACCGCACCGGTCTTAACTATGCCAGACATACACAAGAGCTTTGAAGTGTATTGTGACGCGTCCCGAAAAGGTCTCGGATGTGTGCTAATGCAGGATGGCAAAGTTGTCGCATATGCCTCCAGGCAGCTGCGAAAACATGAGGAAAATTACCCAACACATGACTTGGAGCTAGCAGCAGTTATACATGCACTCAAGGAGTGGAGGCACTTTCTGTTGGGAAACCGCTGTGAAATATATACGGACCATAAGAGCCTCAAATATATTTTCACACGGCCAGAGCTGAATTTACGCCAACGACGCTGGTTGGAACTAGTCAAGGACTATGACGTCGGTATTCACTACCACCCAGGGAAAGCAAATGTAGTGGCCGATGCCCTTAGTCTAAACCCCAGCCCGGACAGTGACGGTCAGCAAAATTTGAGGCCTGAGTTTCAGCGAGAGTTCACTAGGCTCAACTTGATGTTAGTCTCTGAGGGCACCGTATCGAACCTGGAGATACAACCCACCCTGGTGGAACAAATTAAGAAGGATCAACAGGGACATCCCAGCATCGAAGGCATAAAGAAGAAAATGGATCTCAGTAAGACTTCAGAGTTCGTCACAGACAGTGAAGGAACATTATGGTACCGAGACAGACTTTGCGTACCTAACATTGAGGAACTCAAGCAACAGATCTTGACGGAAAGCCACACCGCCCCATACTCGATCCATCCTGGAGGAACCAAAATGTACAAGGACATCCAGGAAAGATTTTGGTGGCACGGTATGAAAAGAGACATAGCCACATTCATTGCTTGTTGCGATTCATGTCAGCGCATCAAGGCCGAGCACCAAAAGCCAGCAGGGCTACTCCAGCCTAACAGGATACCGGAGTGGAAATGGGATGAAATAGGAATGGACTTCATTGTCGGATTACCCCGATCACAACGCGGAAATGACGCCATATGGGTCATCACAGACCGACTAACTAAGGTTGCTCATTTCATTCCCGTGAAGACTACCTACTCCACACAAAGACTGGCAAAACTTTATCTCTCCCGGATAGTTTGCTTGCACGGAGTCCCAAAGACTATAATATCAGACCGAGGCACCCAATTCGTCTCCAAATTTTGGGATCACCTACAACAAGCTCTGGGCACGCAACTAGCTTTCAGTACAGCATACCACCCTCAGACTGATGGACAAACAGAACGTGTAAACCAAATCCTAGAGGATATGCTAAGAGCCTATGTGCTCACCTATGGAGCCAGTTGGGAAGAGAGTTTGCCGTATGCCGAATTTGCTTACAACAACAGTTACCAAGCCAGCTTGCAAATGGCACCCTTTGAAGCGTTGTATGGACGAAGGTGTCGTACCCCTCTGAATTGGTCAGAAACAGGTGACAGCCATATCTTCGGCCCAGACATGCTTAAAGAGGCCGAGGAGAAAGTTAAACAAATCAGGGACAGACTCAAGACAGCACAGAGCCGACAAAAGAGCTACTATGATCAGAAGCATCGTGAGGTCAGCTTTAAACCTGGTGATTCCGTATACCTCCGAGTATCTCCTATGAGGGGTCTGCAACGGTTCAAAATTAAGGGGAAGCTAGCCCCAAGATTTATTGGACCATTTTGTGTAAAGGCACGAAGAGGCACGGTGGCCTACCAACTAGACCTACCCAAGGAGCTGTCAGACGTCCATGACGTATTCCACGTCTCGCAGTTAAGGAAATGCGTGAGTAACCCGGAGAAACATGTACCTCATGAAAACATTGATATGCAACCAGATCTCACCTACAGAGAAAGGCCAGTAAAGATTTTAGAAGAGTCTGAACGGAGGACCCGTCAGAAAACGACAAGATTTTTCAGGGTTCAGTGGAGCAACCACACTGAGGATAAGCCACATGGGAAAGGGAAGATTTCCTCCGAGCAGAGTATCCATATCTATTTGAGGAGCAGCAGAAATCTCGAGGATGAGATTTTTCCTAAGGGGGTAGGTGTTGTGACACCCAAGTTTTATTTGGATTTTTCAAAAGATTTCTTTTATTTGACTTGAGGGGAGTGATTTAAATTTTTCCTTTAAGAGAACTCTCCCTCTCAAATATATTTTTATGGCAAAAGTTTTATTTGGATTCACCCAAGACCTGTCTTTGGTCTTGGAGGTTCTTGCTTTTCATTTGGACTCAAGACCAAATGTTTTTCTTTTGGGGAAAACAACTTTTTAAATATCTTTTTGGAAATGCACTATGGCTTTTGGAAAACTCCTTTGCCACTTTCAACAATTCCTTCTTGCCATGGCCTTAGTGCAAATCCTCTCTCCTAACCCTTCCCTCACCTTTGGATCATGATCTGCATCAAATCCAGCAAGTTGGACCTCCCCATGTGATCATTTCCATTGAATCTTATTCAAACAAATTTCTGTCTTCTATCCTACTACTTGGAGATTTACAAAGGAACTCCATTTTCTGTTTTGATTTTTGCCCCCAAACCAACTCTCCTCCCTAGTCCTTTGAACCCTCAACCAAGATCCATGAAGATCCACTGGTCTTCAGTTCAAAATTTTCAAACTACACTTGCTGCAAGTTTGGACCAGATTTGTCAAATTTGGTGAAATTCATTCAAAACCTTCTCCAAAAATTCCAAGTAAAATCAGGCAGCCCCTGGGTGCTTTGAGTGGCCATCTCACCAAGTTACAGCTCCAGAAAAATTTACCTCATAGCCAAAACCTTCTGTCGAACACCTGCAGTGCACTGTCTATGTCAAGTTCAGAAAGTTCAGAGAACACTGCAGTGGCCTACTGTCGTTTTCTTCAGAGAAGGACGTCGATCTTGCCAGTGCCACCGCGTCGCCTTGCTCCTCGTCCCCGCCCTCTTGTTCCTGCACCACACGAACGCCTGGCGCCTTGCGGGCGTCGGCGACGAGCAGCAGAAGGTGCGCCGCCCCGTGACCGACGCCGGCGGCGGCTTTGCGGACGCCAGCGGGAGACACAGCGCCGACGACGCCACCCAGCGCCGCCCAAACCACCGGAGCCCGCCGCGTGGCCTTCCACTCCCCCGAATGCGCTGCCGCTCTCGTCGTGAACCGCAGGGCGCGGAGCGCGCTCTCTGCCGCCGTTGAGCCCGTGCGGTCACCTCACCGTGGACCGACGCCATTACGCCAAGACCATCTCCGTTCAGCTGTAAAACGACTCCAGTAACCTCCACTGATGCTGCCTGGCCGCTCAAACCACCTGCCAATCCACTGCTCCACCGTAATCGCTCGCCGGAGATTCTCCGTTCACGGCCACCCCGTCGGTCCGCCTATAAATAGAGGCCCCGAGCTTCAACTCGAGCACCCACCAGCCCTGCACTCCCCCTAGAGCACGCCTAGCCACTGGAAGAGCCCCGAGGAGGTCTCCTTCCTCGACTCCGGCCGCCGCGACCCGCCACGGGATCCAGCCCGATTCGCCCCCGTGTGTGCTCCTCCGCCTCCATTCTCTTACCAGTAGCTTCACCATGCATCCCTCTTTCTGACCCGCACTTCAATTTGAAGCTTGCAGCCCTCCACCGGAGTTCCCCATCCTCACCCGAGCCGCCGTCCGCCGGAGATAGTGTCGCCGTCGACGTGGTGCTCCCCGTTGGACGAGTCCACCACCCACCGACGCGGAAGAAGACGCTGAAGCTCTTGGTACCCTCCGTTTCTCCTAACTCGCCGTGGTTCGGCGCTGGCGTCCACCGCAGCCTTCGGGCGCCGGCGAGCTTTTCAAACCTGACATGTGGACCCCGCGTGTCAGCCTCTGTTCTTTTATTCGCGAACTGTTTTCTGTTGACGCCTTCGGGCAAGTACGTTTTCTCCTTTGCGCTTGCGCATTCCCAACCGAAGCGTTTTCTGTTTTCTCAGTTAAAACCCTGGAACTTTTCTGTTTCATTACAGATAAGTCCCTGGACAAAAACCTTTATAACTTTTTAATAAAAAGGTATTTTTGAATGATTCTTTTTCTGACAATCTTCAAATTTTGTCTAGTTTTTTATGGGATTTATTTGAAAAATATTTGGAAAAGTTTCTGTGCACCCATTGGTTTTCACGTTAGTACCCGTTTCGTGATTGCCGTAGGTTCCGGAAGAGGTGACGAAGCCGCGAACTTCACCGAGCTAGACTCTGACTTCTCCGAACCAGGCAAGCATGTTTTGAACATTTGATATGACAGATGTTTTACATGTTCACGTGAGAGTTTGTGCGTGGCATATGAGTGTCGGTACATACCTCGTTGCTTGTAAGGCAACGACCCGGTTGTTCCAAAGTCGCGATGATCTCTGATGAGAGATGGCCTAATCATGTGGTGAGATGAAGGGCAGCAAGGTGGTACTGTCGTAGCATACCAGCCTTGCGGCATCCGACTTTCTTCGACGTTAACGTGGTTGGAGCCACGTTATCGTCCTTTTCCCGCATGTTCCAAAGATTGCGATGACCTCTGATGAGAGGTGGCCTAATCATGTGGTGACATGCAGGGCAGCAAGGTGGTACTGTTGTAGCATACCAACCTTGCGTCATCCGACTTTTCCGACGTTAACATGGTTGGAGCCGTGTTACCGTTCTTTCCCCTTCCGTGCTACCACATGTCTCATTGCCAGGATGCGGTTTAGTAAGTTGGTAACCTCTTTCCGTGTACACACCAAACAGAGAGGCCGGGATGATGGTACCTTGGCCCAGGATTAAAGCCAGTCATCCGGTCAGGGGGCATGGGTGTTTCCGGTTGGGACCGAGAGGGGGGGCACCCCCTTAGAGCGCGCGTATAGAAATTTGATCCCATGCTACGCGAGGTTGTAGCCTCCCCGTCTCAAGGTTTTTCTTGAACATCGCCGAGGGTGATCCCTGGCTTCGGATGGTTGAATTGGGTGTGTACTGGTTAGACGTGTTTCTTCCAAAACACCGTAGACGGAACTAGTCCCCGTGACTACTGAAATCCGTTGGCTGTGGTTAAGTACAAACTCTGCAGAGTCAATTCTTTCCAAATCATCGTATCCATGATCAAATAACGGAAACATTATATCCATATCTATCCGTGTGAAAAACTTGTCCCCGGTGAACAAGCTCAGTGGTAAACCCAGTTTTATTGTTACTCCTGTGGATGGACTAACTGTATATTCGTCGCATGCTTGTGATAAATTATGTTTCCGAACGATTGTATTATTGAGCTGTGATATAAGCCCTTTATGTGATGTCGCGCAGACGTCTGACTGTGGCGTGTACGTGTTTCTTACTTTATATATATAAGCCCTTTATGTGATGCCCACAGACGTCCGACTGTGGCATGCACTATCTTTATTTTCTGTTGCAAGCCCTTTATGTGGTGTCGCCTCGACGCCCGACTGTGGCATTATTATTCTGCATTTTCCGCTCGAGGAGTCTTTCAGACACTCGTTTGGTACCTGTATTATTATTCCGCATTTTTCCGCTCGAGGAGTCTTTCAGACACTCGCTTGGCACCTGTATTATTATTCCGCATTTTCCGCTCGAGGAGTCTTTCAGACACTCGTTTGGCACCAGTATTACTATTCTGCAGTTTCCGCTCGAGGCGTCATTCAGACCCTCGCTTGGCACCCAGTATTTATTACCTCTATGTCTGATCGCACCGGTTAACTTGTTCATGTGCTTCATGTTTACGTTTGTTATATCTTATGTCCGAACTGTCTTGCGAGTACTTTCATAGTACTCACCTGGCTTGTTGATTTGGCCAGATGTTGACGAAGGCGATCTCTTGGATGAAGAGTTTGATAGCGCATCCGATGCCTAGAGGAGTCCCAGTCAGTCCTGCGCGATCCCGGATATTGGTCACTTGTGTTGTACACGCTTCCGCCACCCGCAATAAGTCTCCTCGAGCCTCACTCCGACGCTCGAAGAGCTGTAGTCTTCTGGAATCATATCACTCGCTTCACGATGATATTTCCACCACCGTTATTATCGTAAGTTAGTAGTTGCCACCCTATCCGCCGTATTGTTTTAGCGGCGTGCATGTAATAAATTGTTGGGCAGTCTCTGCTCAACCTTGTATTATATTTAGCACTCCTGGTATTTTTCTTCTGTGACCAAGATATTGTCTACCAGTGAGAAGGAATTCTTCCTCGCTGGTCCGTATAAGGGATTGGTCTCTCAATAATTATTTTACTGAAAAACCGGTCGTGACACAGGACGAGCAACTAAAATTGGCTCGACGACAAGGGGCTTTGTTGGAGCAGCCCATTCTTTCTTCTTAGTCTTTCTTTTCTTGGTTGGTGGAGCATCATCAATGGTGTTCTTGGTCTTATACTCTCTGGCTTCGGCTTCGAATGTTCTTGTTTTCTTGAGTTCGGAAGCTACTGTGGGGACCTTTGGCTTCACGCCTGTCATACTGGCGGGCAAGACAATGCAAGGTTCTTCCTGCCTGGATGCTTCAGCTGGGGCCACAGTAGGCTTCTTCTTCTTGGCAGCCATCTTGGGGTCGATGCCAGGACGCCCAAGTGCCTTGCACTTCTCAGCTTAATTGTAAGCTTGAACACATTTGGCAGCGAGGAGTTTCATGCGCTCTTGAGAACCTTTAGCTTCGTCATGTTTCTTGTGAAACGCCTCCTTGAGCTCATGCATCATTTGCTTGAAGTTCTGGACATCAGTCACACTGAGCTTGGCCATATGCTTCTTGAACTGGGCCCTTTCATAGTCAATTTTGTTCTTAAGTTCAACAATTCTCTGAGCTAGAGCTAGCTCAGGAGCAATGGCTCCGTGGAAGGAGACGCTGAGGCCTATTGGGAGCTGAAGATCATCAAAACTGAGGTTTGGGCTGTCAAACCATTCATCAATGAACTTGTTCAGGATGTCCACATCGAAAAGGGGAAGATTGTTGAAGATTTCCGCCTCTTGCTTGCTCTTTATCAGCAGCTCGAGAGCATCGTCGCCAAGATCGTCATCACTAGACAGATCAATGGCTTCGTTCTCATTCCTCAGAATGGCAGCTGGGGTCAGTGCTTGACCAGTAAGTTGCATGGGTTTATTTTTCTTCTCGGACTTGGAGATGCGAGAGAGATCTTCAGAATGCACACTTGGTGCAGGAGGAGCAGTGGCCAGAGGCTTTGCACGCGAAGCTCTTGGGGCAGTGGAGGGCTTTGGAGCCTTGGATTTCTTCTGCTTTTGAGGCTTCGGTGGAGCAGGCGTTTCATCAGAATCAACATCGTCTGCAGAGTGATCCACGACTGCCCCCTGAACGAAAATATGCGTGGTGAGACCTTCAAGGTTGTAGAAGGGCCCGATGATATTGGGTTTAGCATCTCGTGTGCCATCAGCCAGAGGAGCAGAAGGACCGGGGTTGAAGTCTAATCCCAGCGATTTCTTGTTCTCTTTGGCCGATGCCTTTGCAGTCTGAAAGTTGCGCTTGAAGAGATTATCGTCACGACACCATAGCAATGATGATGGGTCGGCATTGGCAGGCTGTGGTCCACGGACCATACAGGGTTAGAAACCCTGAGCAATAGCTTCAGCTCTGTTCTTGGGTTGAAGATTTCGAAAGAGAATATCACCCCAAGGACATTTGATGGCATTCTTCTCAGCATACTCCTGGGTCACAAACCTGTATTTGAACCATTGCTCGGCCCAATATCTTCGAATCCACTGGATTCGAGTTTTGCGCTGATTGTAATCCTCTTCTGGATCAGTCTTGTATAGCTCATAGAGATCTGGTGGCAAATCCCTTGATGTGCCCCCATGGCGCTGCCTGCCTCCCTTCCTTGCTGATTTTTCTGTAGCCATGAAGTTCAGACCGAATGGCTTCAAGGCTGTCAAAGTCTTCCGTCTGCTGGTCAGACAAGAACTAGCTTTGGGAGAGTTAATGTGATGCTGTAAGAATTCTGCAAATGAATGCAGACTATGAGAATCAAGGGATTCTCCCACGGACATGTACCTGTGACAGCATTAGAGATGCGAGGGAAGGGGAAGAGGTCATATGCATTCTCAGAAGATTTTGAAGATAAATCAGTTTGAAGACATTGACCTCATAGCGCGAAGACATTCACTTATTTGTTGAGAGTTGGTTCCAGATTTGTACGAATCCAAGAATAGGTACAAGTGAGGAATCTAACTTGTGGTGAAGCATAAGTGAATATACTAGGCAGGATATGAGATGTAGAACAGGATAGATCCAATTTTGTAGACACAGAAACTATTTTTGGTGGAGAAGGATGAATCTATCAGATCAAAAAGGCAGTAAAAAGAGAGTTTTAATTACCACACAAAGAACTGCTAGACGGAGTGGAGTTGGAGGCCGAGTAGTTCAATCTCCGTGCCCTAACTTGGCGACGGAAGACACCTACGGCAGCGGCAGAGAAGACGAGGTCCGCGGCTGGCGTGAGGACGGCATCGAAGAGGTCGCGGCAGCTAAGCGCTTCTTCTCTGGCGTTGTCGCGAGCTAGCGGAGGCGCTAGTGTTTGTGCGAGGTGGAGAGGTGGAAGAAGTATTTTGACCGCGATGTGATGTGAATTAATAAGGAAAGGGACAACACAGCACAATTACGCAGGTGCCCCTGGCGGTTCACATCTGAATGACACGTGGCGAACATGCAACACCTTGGAAGTTGTTCCATGTTCCCACGCATGCCTGGACTGTCGGGTGGTCGATCCGGCTTCTTTGGGTTTCAGGCAATAAGGATTGAGCATTTAAAACAGATTCAACGTTTGTCTCTGTATCTTCTACTGACAAGGACGCAGAGAAGACATTCGACGGTTTCAATAGAATGCATATGATTTGGATAGATAGAATTTGAGGTAGAAGCATAGAAGAGATTAGGGTCTGATCACATTCACTTAGTCCAAAAGATTCAAACAAGAAGACATAGCTATAAGTGAATGCTGTAGAGGACAGAACACAAATATATGTAGAGAACAAAGTGAAGATCAACATGAAGACAAATCAATGTTGAAGATAAATCAAATGCGCAGACTTAGCAAATGTAACGCCAAGAGAAACACTCCAAACTAAAGTTTGGTGGTGGTGTTACCCACCGTATAGGAAGTATTAAACCCAGACACGGCGCACAATTATCGTGGCGCTCCGAAGTCAAATTCCGCATTAATGTATTCACACTTAGAATGTAAGTCTTCATTGATTGAAGATATACGTTACTTCGTGTGTTGCACATCTAAGTCATCATCATGCATAAGTGTTAGGATGTGTGCCAAATCACAGGACATTTGAGGATTCTAAGATATTTAGCTCACACCGCAACTTGCAAAACCTTTTCTCATCCAAGGACTTTGTGAAGATATCTGCTAATTGCTCTTCAGTGTTGACGTGAATGATATCAATATCTTCCTTCATAACATGATCTCTGAGAAAGTGATGATGAATTTCAATGTGCTTTGTCTTCGAGTGCTGAACTGGGTTGTTGGCAATCTTGATGGCGCTTTCATTGTCACAGTAGAGTGGTACTTGCTTCAGATGGATGCCATAGTCCTTGAGTGTTTGCTTCATCCATAGAAGCTGAGCGCAGCAAGATCCAGCAGCAATGTATTCAGATTCAGCAGTGGAGAGAGATACACATGCAAACACTAAGCATTATATCTGGCCTAGATGCACATAAATAAAGTAAAGAATCAATCATGGAGCGGTATACCTTTTGATCGAACTCTTTACCATTGGCCTCAGGACCCAGATGACTTTTGGTTGGCATTCGCGTCGTGTAACCTTTGCAATCTTGCATTCCAAACTTCTTCAGGCAGTCTTTGAGATATTTCTCTTGAGATATGAAGATGTCGTTGCTTTGCTGACGAATTTGAAGACCAAGGAAGAACTTCAGCTCACCCATCATGGACATCTGATATTGAACCAGGTTTGAAGCCTTTGCTCTTCAGGAAGTCCTTGAGTGTGTCATACCAAGCGCGAGGGGCTTGTTTGAGGCCATACAATGCCTTGTTAAGCTTGTATACCATATCAGGATGTTTTGGATCTTCAAAGCTAGGTGGTTGTGCAACATACACTTCTTCTTCAATCTTGCCGTTGAGAAAGGCAGTCTTCACATCCATTTGATACAGAAGGATGTTGTGATGATTTGCGTAGGCTAGCAGTATGCAAATGGCTTCAAGCCTAGCCACAAGAGCAAATGTTTCATTGAAGTCAATCCCTTCAACTTGAGTGTATCCTTGAGCAACAAGACGAGCCTTGTTTCTGACGACTTGACCATGCTCATCTTGCTTGTTGCGATATATCCATTTGGTGCCAATGATATTGTGCTTACGAGGATCAGGACGCTTGACTAGTTCCCACACATTGTTCAACTTGAACTGTTGAAGCTCTTCTTGCATAGCTTGAATCCATTCAGGTTCCATGAAGGCTTCAACAACTTTCTTGGGTTCTAATATTGAGACAAATGTAAAGTGCCCACAGAAATTTGCTAGCTGTGTTGCTCTTGAACGAGTGAGTGGACCTGGTGGATTGATGCTATCAATTATCTTCTCAATCTGTACTTCATTTGCAACACGAGGATGAACTGGACGAAGATTTTGCTCTTGCTGATCATTGTCTTCATTTCTAGCGTTGTCTTCAGGCTGGGCATTGTCTTCAGGTTGAATAGGTGCAAAAATGATAAGTTCCTCTTCAGGCTGTGCCTCAGAAGGTACGATCTCTCCAGTTCCCATGAGCTTGATGGATTCACTAGGTGGAACTTCATCTAGCACATTTGGCAGGTGCTCTCTTTGCGAGCCGTTAGTCTCATCGAACCGCACATCCACAGTTTCAACCACTTTATAGTGAAAGAGGTTGAAGACTCTGTAGGAGTGCGAATCCTTTCCGTAACCAAGCATAAAACCTTCATGTGCTTTCGGTGCAAATTTTGAAGTGTGATGTGGATCCTTGATCCAGCACCTAGCACCAAATACTCTGAAGTAACTGACGTTTGGCTTCTTACCAGTTAGAAGCTCATAGGATGTCTTCTTCAGAAGCTTGTGAAGATAAACACGGTTGATGACATGGCATGTAGTATCAATGGCTTCGAGCCAGAACTTTCTCGGAGTCTTGTATTCATCAAGCATCGTCCGAGCCATCTCAATGAGTGTTCTGTTCTTGCGCTCCACAATGCCATTCTGCTGAGGTGTGTACGGAGCAGAGAACTCATGAGTGATGCCTAATGTGTCCAGGTAAAGGTCGAGGCCGGTGTTCTTGAACTCTGTGCCGTTGTCACTTCTGATATGCTTGATCTTGACGCCATAGTTATTCATGGCACGGTTGGCGAAGCGTCTGAAGACATCCTGCACTTCAGTCTTGTAGAGGATTATATGCACCCACGTATATCTTGAATAATCATCAACAATGACGAAGCCATAGAGACAAGCAGTAGTAGTGAGAGTAGAGTAGTGAGTAGGGCCAAATAAGTCCATGTGTAGCAGCTCGAAGGGTTGAGATGTCGTCATGATTGTCTTTGAGGGATGCTTGGCCCTCGTCATCTTTCCAGCTTCGCAGGCACCGCACAGATGATCCTTCCTTGAACTTGACGCCCTCGATGCCTATGACGTGCTTCTTCTTTGCGAGAGTGTGCAAGTTCCTCATGCCAGCATGCCCTAGCCTCCGATGCCAGAGCCAGCACTCTGAAGCTTTTGCTAGAAGACATACAGCCAACTGTGGTCCTGTTGAGAAATCTACCATGTACAAATCATCTTTCCGGTACCCTTCAAATACTAAAGACTTGTCAGTTTCCATTAGAACAAGGCAACGATATTTTCCAAATATCACAATCATGTTCAAATCGCAAAGCATTGAGACAGACATTAAGTTGAAACCAAGGGATTCAACAAGCATCACTTTATCCATGTGCCGATCCTTTGAGATTGCAACTCTACCTAGACCCAATACCTTGCTTTTACCAGTGTCAGCAAATGTGATGTGACTCTTGTCAGATGGACGTAAGGTTGAGTCCATGAGAAGACTTCGATCACCAGTCATATGATTAGTGCATCCGCTGTCCATAATCCATTCTGAAGCATGAGGTGTCATACCCTACAGTACAGTTAGGGGGATAGGCTTCACCAAGAGTATTGTGAAGCATAAACATTTGACGCACAAGAGGATTATCAAAGCTCAGATCAAGGTTAGGACTGATAGGATGATTGGCAACCGATACAGGAACAAAATATATAGTGAGACCATTTGGGCATTTTATCTTGTGCCCCACAAGATGTTTTAGGTCCCCACCAAAAGCATCGGACGCCTTTGATTTCCGGCTAGAGACCTTTCCCTGCAAAAGAAAGTTAATTTTTCTTAACCACCCACATTTTCAGGGGTGGCTTAGAAGCAATGAGTCTAAGTGTAGCATCTGAGAACTTCGGCTTTGGAGCCCTAGCAAATAGCCTTGCAGGAGGCGAATAGTACTCGTATGAATAAGCAGAGTAGTTCTTAGTCTTATGAACATAGCGGTTTGATGATACGCGCTCATATTCATAAGTTTGAGTATGATTTTCCTGCAAAACATTGGCGTTAGGGTGACTCAGGTGAGTCCTCTGTTGGTATGAAGCCTTTGGGCCATATGAAGCCTTTGGTCTGGGGTTTGTCTTCTTCCCTTGTGGTGTCATGATGACATTCACAGGAAAATTCTCAAGAACCCTTTTGGGCATCCAGATCTTCTTCATAGGTGGTCCATTCCTACAGTTAGTACCAATATACCTGGCAAACACTTCACCATTCTGATTCTTAAACAGTTTATAGTTTGCATCAAAGGATTCATCAATGATAATAGGGTTAGCACAAGTGAAGCCAGATAAGGTGGATGGATCCACTGAAGGTTCCTTTGCAGCAACCCATGTGGTTTTGGGGTACTGCTCAGGCTTCCAGTAAGAACCATCAACATTCATTTTCCTCTCGAAGCCAACACCCTCTTTCCTAGGGTTTCGGTTCAGAATCTGCTTTTTGAGGACATCGCACAGTGTCTGATGCCCTTTGAGACTTTTGTACATCCCTGTTTCAAGCAATGTCTTCAACCTAGCATTTTCATCAGCAATAGAGGTGGCATCCTCAGCAGAGGGGTTAGTTACCACATCAACAGTTGAAGATATTGCACCAGAGGCAGCAGTAGAACATTCAGCAACAGAAGTAGCGTTATCACGCTCAAGGCATTTTAGACATGGTGGTTCAAATCCTTCCTGAGCGGGACTGATCTATTGAGCGCGAAGTGACTCGTTTTCTTTTTGAAGATCTTCATGAACTGCTCTCAATTTCTCAAGTTCTTACTTCCTTTGAAGATAATCATAGGAAAGCTTTTCATGAGTTGTTGAGAGCGTTTCATGACGACTTTCAAGTTCCTCGTACTTAACATGAAGATTTTTTATGTCTTCAATTAAGGACTGAGATCGGGTCATTTCTGCGTCCAACAGGTCATCGCTTTTGTCTAGCAGTTTTTGAATATGTTCCATAGCTTTCTGTTGTTCAGTTGCAATTTTAGCAAGTGTTTTGTAGTTGGGTTTGGATTCACAATCAGAGTCATCTTCACTTGATGTTTGAAAGTAAGCATCGCGTGAGTTTACCTTGGCACCACATGCCATGAAGCAGTAGGTGGGAGCGGAGTCGTCCTTGTCATTATTACCAGTGTTGGTGACGGAGCCATTGTCTTCAGTGTTGAAGATGGACTTGGCAACATAGGCTGTAGCTAGAGCCAGACTTGCAACACCAGAGTCGGACTCCTCCACAGACTCCACCTCCTCAGAAGCAGACTCCTCCTCTGAATCCATCTCCTTGCCAACAAACGCACGAGCCTTGCCAGATGAGTTCTTCTTATGTGATGAAGACTTGGAAGAAGACTTGGAAGAGGATTTTGAGGATTTCTTCTTCTTCTTATCATCAGAATCATATTCTTTGCTCTTCTTCTTCTTGTTGTTCTGATTGTCCCATTGTGGACACTCAGAGATGTAGTGACCAGGTTTCTTACACTTGTGGCATGTTCTCTTCTTGTGGTCATGAGTAGAAGCTTCATCATTTCTCGAGCTGGATCTTGAAGACTTTCTGAAGCCTTTCTTCTTGGTGAATTTCTGAAACTTCTTCACAAGCATGGCAAGCTCCTTTCCAATGTCTTCAGGATCACCAGAACTGCAGTCAGATTCTTCTTCAGAAGAGGAAGCATCTTTTGCCTTCAAAGCGCGAGTACATCCATAGTTGGGACCATAGATATCTCTTTTCTCAGATAGCTGAAACTCATGTGTGTTGAGCCTCTCAAGTATGTCAGACGGATCGAGTGTCTTGAAGTCAGGGCGTTCTTGAATCATCAGGGCTAGGGTGTCAAACGAGCTGTTAAGAGATCTCAGGAGTGTCTTGACGATTTCATGCTTGGTGATCTCAGTGGCGCCGAGAGCATGAAGCTCATTTGTGATGTTAGTGAGGCGATCAAACGTGAGCTGGACATTCTCATTGTCGTTTCTCTTGAAGCGGTTGAAGAGGTTGCGAAGAACACTGATCCTTTGATCTCTCTGGGTTGAGACGCATTCGTTGACCTTGGAGAGCCAGTCCCAGACTAGCTTCGACGTTTCCAGAGCAATCACACGGCCATACTGCCCTTTGGTCAGATGACCACAGATGTTGTTCTTTGCAGTAGAATCCAGTTGAATAAACTTCTTGACATCAGCAGGAGTGGCACCTTCACCGCCCTTGGAAACGCCGTTCTTGACGACATACCAAAGGTCGACATCAATGTCTTCAAGATGCATGCGCATCTTATTCTTCCAGTAGGGGTAATCAGTGCCATCGAAAACAGGGCACACAGCGGAGACCTTGATTATCCCTGCAGTCAACATAGCTAAAACTCCAAGTGGTTAAACCGAATCACATAGAACAAGGGAGTACCTCGCTCTGATACCAATTGAAAGTGCTAGTTATCGACTAGAGGGGGGTGAATAGGCGATTTTTATGAAAGTCTTCAAAACATGGAAGTTTTGAAGACAACCCATAGAAATGAACCTATCAACATGCAGCGGAAGGTAGACTACACTAGGCAAGCCATAGTCAAGTATTCAATGAAGTGAAAGCACGAAGACTAATAGCAGCTAGGTAGTAATGATCAGGATGGAAGATAGTATGAAGCCAAACAGAACAAGTAGTTGCACAGTGAAGTCAAACAGATAGAGCAAGCAGGCAATGACTTCACTAAGACAAACTGTAAGTAAAGAGAGGGAGAAGATAGAACCAGTCTCTTGGTGAGGACAAGGATTTGTTGGACCAGTTCCAGTTGCTGTGGCAACTGTACGTCTGGTTAGGGAGGCTGAGATTCAACTCAGAAGACCGCGTCTTCACCTTATTCCCCTTGAGCTAAGGACACCCAGTCCTCGCCCAATCACTCTGGTAAGTCTTCAAGGTAGACTTCCAAACCTTCACAGACTTCGTTCACCGGCGATCCACAATGACTCTTGGATGCTCAGAACGCGACGCCTAACCGGCTGGAGGATTCAAAGTCCTCAAGTGTAACAAGTCTTCAGGTCACGCGGACAGAAAGACTTCAGTGATGCCTAACACTCTTTGGCTCTGGGTGTTTTGGGCTTTCTCCTCGCAAGGATTTCTCTCTCTCAAAAGCTTCGGAGGTGGGTTGCTCTCAAACGACAAAAGCCGTGCACTAACTCTAAGCAGCCACCAATTTATGGTGTAGGGGGTGGGCTATTTATAGCCACTAGGCAACCCGACCTGATTTGTCCGAAATGACCATGGGTCACTAAGGAACTGACACGTGTTCCAACGGTCAGATTTCAAATACACGCGGTAGCTTGACTTGGGCAACAAGTAAAGCTGACTCATCCAGCTCTGGATAAGATTTGCTCTCATTGTCTTCGCTCGAAGACATAGGATTTGGCTGAGCATCACTTCAGTCACTCTGACTTTGTTCACTTGGACCCCACTTAACAGTATGGTGGTTCCTATGACTCAACAAAGAAGAAAAAAGGAAACTACGAAACAACTATGTCTTCGCACTCCATAGTCTTCACGTGAATGTCTTCTCGAGTCATAAGCTTCGATGTGATTGTCTTCACACACCACCATTGTCTTCAATGTCTTCAACATTTTTAGGGGACATCTCCGGTAGGTAAACCGAATCAATGAGGGACTACTACCTGTGTTACCCTGCAATTCTCACGAACACATTAGTCCCTCAACCAGGTTTGTTGTCAATACACCAAAACCAACTAGGGGTGGCACTAGATGCACTTACAGTTTGAACCTTAACATGTGAATTGGTTGCTACTATAACATGAGAAGTTTTATAAGACAGAATTGCTGTTATGATGCTAGGAAAAGTGATTGAAATTGTCATTGATCAAACTTGTGCACATTGCTAGCATTCACACTTCATAAATTATTTCTTTTATCATTTACCTACTCGAGGACGAGTAGGAATTAAGCTTGGGGATGCTGATATGTCTCCAACGTATCTATAATTTATGAAGTATTCATGCTGTTATTTTATTATTCTTGGATGTTTTACAATCATTTTATAGCAACTTTATATCATTTTTTGGGACTAACCTATTGACCCAGTGCCCAGTGCCAGTTGCTGTTTTTTTGCTTGTTTTTTACATCGCAGGAAAACAATATCAAACGGAGTCCAAACGCCGCGAAACTTGCTGGAGATTCTTTATAGACCAGAACACCCAAGATGAGCCAGAGCAGCACCTAGGGGGTGCCCCGAGGGGGCACAACCCACCAGAGCGCGCTTGGGGGCCCAGGCGTGCCCAGGTGGGTTGTGCCCACCTCGGTGGCCTCCCACACCCCCTCTTTACCCTATAAATTCACAAATATTCTAAAACCCTTTGGGGGTTAACCTAGATCAGAAGTTCCGCCGCCATAAGGCTATGTAGCCACCAAAAACCAATCTAGACCCCATTCCGGCACCCTGCCGGAGGGGGGAATCATCTCCGGTGGCCATCTTCATCATCCCGGCGGCCACCACGATGAGGGGGGAGTAGTCCACCCTCGGGGCTGCGGGTTTGTACCGGTAGCTATGCGTTTAATCTCTCTCTCTCTCGTGATCTATATCATGGGCTTTGTTAACATAGATGGATCATATGATGTTTCTCCCCTCTATACTCTTGTTTTGATGAACTGAATCTTTACCCTTTGAAGTTTTGTCTTGTCGGATTGAATATTCAGATATGAGAACACATGATATATGTTATGGCACTCAACTTGCGGATTCCCGAGGTGACATTGGGGTAATCTATGCATAGGGGTTGATGCACGTTTTTATTATCTTTTCTCCAATAGAAACTTTGGGGTCTCTCTGTAGTTCTTTGTGTGGATTGAATATTGTGATCATAAAGTTGTTTGATGCATATCATAGAATTAACTCACGGATACTCGTGGTGACATTGGAGTATCTAGGTGACATTAGAGTTGGTTGATGTGTGTCATATGGTGTTATTTTAGTATGAACTCTTGATTAGATCGATCGGAAAGAATAGCTTGCGTTATTTTAGTACGAACTCTAGGATAGATTGATTGGAAAGAATAGCTTGGAGGTGGTTTCGTACCCTACAAACAACTTCTATCTTTTGTTCTCTGCTAATAGGAACTCGGGAGTGATTCTTTATTGCACTTTGAGGGATAATCATATGATCCAACTATGTTAGCATTGTTGAGAGGTTGCACTAGCGAAAGTACGGACCGTAGGCCTCATTTTCAAGCATTGCAATACCGTTTTTGTGCCCGTTTACTATTTGCTACCTTGCTGTTTTTATTTATTCGAATTATAAAAATATATTTCTACCATCAATATTACACTTTTATCACCATCCCTTTGCCGAACTAGGGCACCTATACAATTTGCCATTGTATTGGGTGTGTTGGGGACACAAGAGATTTCTTGTATTTGGTTGGAGGGTTGTTTGAGAGAGACCATCTTCATCCTACACCTCCCACGGATTGATAAACCTTAGGTCATCCACTTGAGGGAAAATTGCTACTGCCTTACAAAACTCTGCTCTTGGAGGCCCAACACAAGTCTACAAGAATAAAGTTGCGTAGTAGACATCAGGTGCCGACCAAACAAAGGAGCAACATTGCGCCCATCCCCTCTAGCCGCATAATCGGTTCTCTTAGTCATCTTTGGGGTAACATCCAAGAGCAACACAACCGGTGGACGGTTGTGTGGGGCAAGTAAACTTGTAGCCGCCAAGTGGAATACCCACCTACCAATACGAGGAAGCAATGCAAGCTATTTACGAATAAAGGAACAACAAAAACGATAGCAAACTGTTTGGTTTGCACCATTGCTACAACGAGCTTGATGGGCATGACAAGTGGATAAAAAGAAACTTTGAAACCACACGAGAGGCAAAGGCTAAACAATGGTGAAGAAGAGGACTTTGTAGAGAACCCAACTACTACTCTTATGCATCTAGATGCAGGAAAGCATGCAAAGAAAGTTAAGATGAGCGGTGGTGTTGGAGCTTAGAAGGAAGAGTTGACTGCAATGGTGGATTCAAAAAGTGCTTTGGTGACCGAATGCAAAGAAAAGAAGATGAATTGTTCTATTAGATGAAGGCCATGGAGGAGAGGTGGAGGGCAAAGGCCACGACCGAGGATACAAAGGTGCTTGCGGAGGACAAAAGGCTTGAGATTGAGATGAAAAGGCTTGAAATGGAGGAGGTGGAGAACAAGAAATTGCTTGACATTGAGGTGCAAAAGCTAGCAATGGTGTCTAAGGAGCGAAAGGAGAAGAGGGTGGCCAGGGACAATGCTGTTATGTTCATGAATCTTAGCAAGATGGACAAGATGGAGAGAATATTTTGGGAGCTTACTCGTGGCAACATCATAGCCAAGGCGTTTGGTGGCGATCGTTCAGTCGTCGGCGGTAGTGTTGTGTGAGCCTATTTGAACTATGATGACATTTGATCCACGATGTGTTGGTGATTTTTTGAGTGAACTTGCTCATTCAATGATGGTTATGTCCGATGGGTTTATTGAACTATATTTATGCTCGTAGTTCAATTGTGATGTGATGTATTCAAATTCTCTACTTTGTGTTCAAATGTGATCAATTTTTTAGAATAGTTTGAGCAATAGATTTGAATATTTATGAAACCAAAATTTATACGATAGGGGAACTGCTAGCTCCGGAGTAGTGATCTTCCTAAAAAAAGTAAAGTAGGATACATAGCACCTTTGTAGCTTTAGTATAGGATTTGCTAGAGATGCTCCTACAACTCATCCCATCAACCCACCCTCCTCCCGCGAAAAACAAACACTCCCCGACACTATCTCCACTATGGGTCCATTTTGCCTAATTGGTTCCCTCTATGGTTGGAGAGCATTAGTCATGTGATAGTGGCGATAACCTCGCTTGAAACCCTAATCCTGTAATCTTTCTTACTTAAGTCAGTGGTCCTCAGCTTTATCTTGTTTTCGCTCCATGTCGACTCTAGATTAATCCTGCATCCTAGCAACGTCGACTCAAGTCGAAGGAGCGGAGGAATACGAGTTGGAATCTCAAACATGGTCTAAGAGAACCTAGAAATAGTTATTTCTAAGTTCATCAAGCCACACACGATTTCTAAAATTTGCATTTTACTCAATCCATGTTGGACAAAGAATCAACTGAGTGTGATCTACAACTTAGAAATAGAGACCATCTCCTGAGCATTTTTGAAAAAAAAAATCTTAATTGACCAAGACTTGAGGATTTCATGATTGATCAATCTTGTGGCAGGATTAAATCAAGTTCGAATCCTCCTCATGTCATGTTTTGTTTGTGGTTTCCACGCCATCGACTTCGATTTAGGCTGCCTTTGGCATTGCGGTGAATTCACTTAATCCCGTTTGCTCCATCTGTTTCTCCCTATTTTAATGTTTGTTTGACCAACTTTTGCTTACGGCTGTGTCAAAAAAATAAATTCATTACAGATTACAAAATAAAGGTACGCACAACACAATGGTTCAACAAGCATAAACAGACCTGATAAGTACCTGACGTGTGGCACGAGCACATGGCAACTCTAAACGTTTAGTGATGCGAGGATGGCAACTTTAATTGTTAAGCATGACAATTTTCATGTTTCAATTAATACAAATTTGAGTCATCTATTTTGAAACGAAAAGTATATGTCAATATATTCTGCCATCCTTGCGTGACTGAGATTGCCATCGAAAAACGTCAAGGCTAGAGTGTCACGCATCTGGTGTGACATTTATCATTTGGTAAACTAATCCTTGACGAGTATCTTGCAATTGAAGACTAGCAATTCCACTAAAAAGATTTACTTAGTCGAACGTGCTTCAGGGGTATGTTCATCAAAACTAGGAGTACACGTTAAACATGTGGCTTGACCCTTGGGGTTTCGAAGCAACGGCCAAGCCAACGGCAACGGGACACACCACCGAGAGACCCCAATCCCATGCTGCTCTCCCAGTCTCCAGCCGCTACCCATCCGCAGCTTCCCACCTCCTCCTCCCGCCGCACGCGCCGCTCGGCACAGCCATGCCCGCGCGGCGCGGCCGCCGAGTCGCTCCTCCCTCGCGGGCTGCGGCCGGAGTCGCTGCCGCGCCACGTGGCGGTGGTGATGGACGGGAACTCGCGGTGGGCGCGCGCGCGGGGCATGCCGCCGGCGTTCGGGCACGAGGCCGGGCGGCGCGCGCTGGTGGAGACGGTGCGGCTCTCCCGCGCCTGGGGCATCCGCGCGCTCACCGCCTTCGCCTTCTCCCACGAGAACTGGAGCCGCCCCAAGGTAGCACATCACACCTGACCGCGCGCGCGCGCGCGCTCTTTTGCCGGCTCCCTCCGGCCTCTGCTCTGAGCTTGACTGTTCTTGGGATTTGCAGGCGGAGGTTGACTTCCTGATGGGACTTTTCGAGCGGGTGATCCACGACAGCGTCGCCGAGTTCTTTAGGTACACACGCCAGCCAGTCCACCGTAGATTAATGGCCTCACATTTCGTCCGTCTCCATTCTGATAAGATGCACCCGAGCATTCCACTCCGTGTGACAGCCTAGATGAATTAACGCACTGATCTCCCCAAATCCGAGTGATGAACACAAAGATTACAGATGAACAGCTCGATTTTTACTGTTAGATAACATGTGGATTGCTGTTCTGCGCAGGGACGGAATTCGTCTACGTGTGATCGGCGACTGCTCGAGGCTGCCGGCGTCTCTGCGGAGGACGGCAAGGGACGCCGAGGAGGCAACGAGGAACAACTCGCAGCTCGACCTGACGCTGGCGATCAGCTACAGCGGGCGAAGGGACATAGTGCAAGCCTGCCGGAGCCTCGCCCAGAAGGTGCGCGGTGAGCTGCTCAGGCCGGAGGACATCGACGAGTCGCTGTTCGCCGGCGAGCTCGAGACGAGCCGCGGCAGCGAGCTCCCGTGCCCCGACCTGCTCATCCGGACCAGCGGCGAGCTGCGGCTGAGCAACTTCTTGCTGTGGCAGTCGGCCTACTCGGAGCTCTTCTTCACCGACACCCTGTGGCCGGACTTCGGGGAGGCTGACTACCTCGAAGCGCTGTGCTCCTTCCAGAGCAGAGACAGGCGGTTTGGCCGAAGGAATTCGTAGCGCAACACCAAAAGTTGGTGGTTTTAGAAGCTTTAATTAGTGCATGACTGGTTTTGTAGCCACACTTGATCTTAGGTACATTCGGCAGATAAGGGCATTTCTAGCAGATCTCTTATATAGGTAAACTGTCAAAAGTGCTCCTTGTTCCAGTTTACTATTTTTTTTAGGAAAATCACTATTTTGCAGCTAGCAGATCACCTATAATTTTAGTCTTTAAAAAAACGGAGCTGCTAAAAATCAGTCGACTGAGACTTCACGAAGCCTCAGTCGACTGGGGAGCCGTTCGATCCGTTTGTTGCTTGTAGATTCGCGCTGGGTCGCTTTTGCGGTGGGCTCGGACCGGTCCGTTTGCCCTTTTCTACGTCAAAGCGCGGCCGAGGGTGAGCGTTTTGCTTATTTGTGGGCTGGGCTTTTTTGTTTGTTTGTTTGATACAGGGGAGGGGAAGCGGCCACCCGTGGTAAATTAGAGTAGGGGAAGCCGCAGTCATTTCGTCTCTATCCATTCCCCTCTCCCCCCTTCTCTCTCTATCACTTTTACCTCTGTCAAAATCTGAAGATCTCTGCAGCAAACGAAGGAATTGCGGTGCTGCTCAACGTCCAGCGAGAGTATGGGGGACGCTGCTGATGGAGTAAGTGCTACCCCCTCTCTTTTTTCCATCTTTGTTTTTCCATTTGATTTGTTGGACGAGAGTAGTAGATCTGAGGAAGTTTTGGGTTCCATTTTCTTGTTTTTGTTGGGCGAGAGCAGTAGACCTGATTTGAAGCATAGAATCGATCCTTTTTTATTCAAGCTGTGATATGTAGATTGTCCTCTTTTTTGTATGTGTTGAGGATTATTACTGACCCAGACCACCTCATTTTTTGTTACTGAACCCAAACCCAAACCCTTTGAAATCACTAGCATGTTTTTGTGAAATCAGTAGAATGGCCGAGGATTCCTTTTTTGTTTGTGGAATAGAGTGGCTCGGTCTGTTTTTTTTGTTATTTTTTAGATTATTTAATGAAACCCCTACTTATTTTACTGGAATCAAGAGAGATACTAACTGAATCTATCATTAGGGGAGTGGGTATCTTTTTTTTGGTTTTTCAGATTTTGTTATGGGACCCTATTCTTAATCAGTAGCATGTTTGTGAAATTACTGAACCCCACCCCCTCATATATAACCCAAACCCATCAAAATGAGTAGCATTTTTGTGAAATCAGTAGTATGTTTATTTTTATTTTTTTTGGTTTTGTTGAATGGAGTGGCTTAGTCTGTTATTTTTGTTTTATTTTTTAGATTTTAATGAACCCTATTTTAGTTTACTAGAATCAGTAGAGATAATTTATTGAATCTATCACTAGAGAGTGTGGTATCTTTATTTTGTTTTTTCAGATTTTTTATGTGGAACCCTTTTTTCAATGAGTAGCGTGTTTTTTGAAATCTTTCCCCTGTAATAAGAGAAATATTTATTATTGAATATATCACTAGGTAGGAGGGGGCATGTTCATTTGTTTTTGTCATATTTCTGGCTGAAACCGTATTAATCAATAGCATGTTCAAAACTCTCTTTGTTTTTCTGGAATATAAGGGAATGATTACTAGATTGAAGCATAGAATCTGAGGGGATATTTTTTGTCCAATTTTTTTCTTGATTGAAATGTTTGTGTGCATGATTCAGTAGATATGAGGGGATCTTTTTGATTCGGATTAAGTTCGGAGTACTAGATTGAAGCATAGAATCGCAACTGCATGTCTTCTAACTTGGCCGTAACTGTGGGGACCTTTGTTTTTGTCGGAGGGGGGTAACGTCGAGAGAGAGAGGGGCCTAGTTGCATGCTCAACTTTAGGCACGCAACTGCATGTCTTCCAGCATGGTCGCAACTACATGTCTTCCAGCATGGTCGCAACTGCATGTCTTATAACTTGGTTGTAACTCGACTTTTCATTTTTGTTGTACTGGTAGAGGGGCCAGTTGCATGTCCCACAACAGGCACGCAACTGCATGTCTTCTAACTTGGTCGCAACTGGGGA